>NW_028315336.1:0-155871 GCF_046866305.1 Octopus bimaculoides | reverse complement strand
GAAATAAGCATTTTCAAGTTTTGTTGCTTTTTCATGGTTATTTGCCAAATTTTGTGAGTTTGTGTATTCTGAAAACGGTTGTGACTTCGATGAACGCTTTGATAAATATAGTGTTTTCAACACCCATCTAGCTTATATTAACCATCTAGACTTCAAAACGAATAGAGGTTTTGAAAAATGAAAACTACCTAAAAGTGTCTAAAATCGACTGGAAATCACGAAATAAGCATTTTCAAGTTTTGTTGCTTTTTCATGGTTATTTGCCAAATTTTGTGAGTTTGTGTATTCTGAAAACGGTTGTGACTTCGATGAACGCTTTGATAAATATAATGTTTTCAACACCCATCTAGCTTATATTAACCATCTAGACTTCAAACGAACAGTGGTTTTGCAAAAATGAAAACTACCTAAAAGTGTCTAAAATCGACTGGAAATCACGAAATAAGCATTTTCAAGTTTTGTTGCTTTTTCATGGTTATTTGCCAAATTTTGTGAGTTTGTGTATTCTGAAAACGGTTGTGACTTCGATGAACGCTTTGATAAATATAATGTTTTCAACACCCATCTAGACTTCAAAACGAACAGTGGTTTTGCAAAAATGAAAACTACCTAAAAGTGTCTAAAATCGACTGGAAATCACGAAATAAGCATTTTCAAGTTTTGTTGCTTTTTCATGGTTATTTGCCAAATTTTGTGAGTTTGTGTATTCTGAAAACGGTTGTGACTTCGATGAAGGCTTTGATAAATATAATGTTTTCAACACCCATCTAGCTTATATTAACCATCTAGACTTCAAAACGAACAGTGGTTTTGCAAAAATGAAAACTAACTAAAAGTGTCTAAAATCGACTGGAAATCACAAAATAAGCATTTTCAAGTTTTGTTGCTTTTTCATGGTTATTTGCCAAATTTTGTGAGTTTGTGTATTCTGAAAACGGTTGTGACTTCGATGAACGCTTTGATAAATATAATGTTTTCAACACCCATCTAGCTTATATTAACCATCTAGACTTCAAAACGAACAGTGGTTTTGCAAAATGAAAACTACCTAAAAGTGTCTAAAATCGACTGGAAATCACGAAAT
The DNA here is from genome assembly GCF_046866305.1 of Octopus bimaculoides. Taxonomy (NCBI): domain Eukaryota; kingdom Metazoa; phylum Mollusca; class Cephalopoda; order Octopoda; family Octopodidae; genus Octopus; species Octopus bimaculoides. The sequence continues at coordinate 154,787 of NW_028315336.1, read as the reverse complement.
AAGCATTTTCAAGTTTTGTTGCTTTTTCATGGTTATTTGCCAAATTTTGTGAGTTTGTGTATTCTGAAAACGGTTGTGACTTCGATGAACGCTTTGATAAATATAGTGTTTTCAACACCCATCTAGCTTATATTAACCATCTAGACTTCAAAACGAATAGAGGTTTTGAAAAATGAAAACTACCTAAAAGTGTCTAAAATCGACTGGAAATCACGAAATAAGCATTTTCAAGTTTTGTTGCTTTTTCATGGTTATTTGCCAAATTTTGTGAGTTTGTGTATTCTGAAAACGGTTGTGACTTCGATGAAGGCTTTGATAAATATAATGTTTTCAACACCCATCTAGCTTATATTAACCATCTAGACTTCAAAACGAACAGTGGTTTTGCAAAAATGAAAACTACCTAAAAGTGTCTAAAATCGACTGGAAATCACGAAATAAGCATTTTCAAGTTTTGTTGCTTTTTCATGGTTATTTGCCAAATTTTGTGAGTTTGTGTATTCTGAAAACGGTTGTGACTTCGATGAACGCTTTGATAAATATAGTGTTTTCAACACCCATCTAGCTTATATTAACCATCTAGACTTCAAAACGAATAGAGGTTTTGAAAAATGAAAACTACCTAAAAGTGTCTAAAATCGACTGGAAATCACGAAATAAGCATTTTCAAGTTTTGTTGCTTTTTCATGGTTATTTGCCAAATTTTGTGAGTTTGTGTATTCTGAAAACGGTTGTGACTTCGATGAACGCTTTGATAAATATAATGTTTTCAACACCCATCTAGCTTATATTAACCATCTAGACTTCAAAACGAACAGTGGTTTTGCAAAAATTAAAACTACCTAAAAGTGTCTAATATCGACTGGAAATCACGAAATAAGCATTTTCAAGTTTTGTTGTTTTTTCATGGTTATTTGCCAAATTTTGTGAGTTTGTGTATTCTGAAAACGCTTGTGACTTCGATGAACGCTTTGAAATATATAATGTTTTCAACACCCATCTAGCTTATATTAACCATCTAGACTTCAAAACGAATAGTGGTTTTGCAAAAATGAAAACTACCTAAAAGTGTCTAAAATCGACTGGAAATCACAAAATAACCATTTTCAAGTTTTGTTGCTTTATCATGGTTATTTGCCAAATTTTGTGAGTTTGTGTATTCTGAAAACGGTTCTGACTTCGATGAACGCTTTGATAAATATAATGTTTTCAACACCCATCTAGCTTATATTAACCATCTAGACTTCAAAACGAATAGTGATTTTGCAAAAATGAAAACTGCCTAAAAGTGTCTAATATCGACTGGAAATCACGAAATAAGCATTTTTAAGTTTTGTTGTTTTTTCATGGTTATTTGCCAAATTTTGTGAGTTTGTGTATTCTGAAAACGGTTGTGACTTTGATGAACGCTTTGATATATATAATGTTTTGAACACCCATCTAGCTTATATTAACCATCTAGACTTCAAAACGAATAGTGGTTTTGCAAAAATGAAAACTACCTAAAAGTGTCTAAAATCGACTGGAAATCACGAAATAAGCATTTTCAAGTTTCGTTGTTTTTTCATGGTTATTTGCCAAATTTTGTGAGTTTGTGTATTCTGAAAACGCTTGTGACTTCGATGAACGCTTTGATATATATAATGTTTTCAACACCCATCTAGCTTATATTAACCATCTAGACTTCAAAACGAATAGTGGTTTTGCAAAAATGAAAACTACCTATAAGTGTCTAAAATCGACTGGAAATCACAAAATAACCATTTTCAAGTTTTGTTGCTTTATCATGGTTATTTGCCAAATTTTGTGAGTTTGTGTATTCTGAAAACGGTTCTGACTTCGATGAACGCTTTGATAAATATAATGTTTTCAACACCCATCTAGCTTATATTAACCATCTAGACTTCAAAACGAATAGTGGTTTTGCAAAAATGAAAACTACCTAAAAGTGTCTAATATCGACTGGAAATCACGAAATAAGCATTTTCAAGTTTTGTTGTTTTCTCATGGTTATTTGCCAAATTTTGTGAGTTTGTGTATTCTGAAAACGCTTGTGACTTCGATGAACGCTTTGATATATATAAAGTTTTCAACACCCATTTAGCTTATATTAACCATCTAGACTTCAAAACGAATAGTGGTTTTGCAAAAATGAAAAGTACCTAAAAGTGTCTAATATCGACTGGAAATCACGAAATAAGCATTTCAAGTTTTGTTGTTTTTTCATGTTTATTTGCCAAATTTGATGAGTTTGTGTATTCTGAAAACGGTTGTGACTTTGATGAACGCTTTGATAAATATAATGTTTTCAACACCCATCTAGCTTATATTAACCATCTAGACTTCAAAACGAATAGTGGTTTTGCAAAAATGAAAACTACCTAAAAGTGTCTAAAATCGACTGGAAATCACGAAATAAGCATTTTCAAGTTTTGTTGCTTTTTCATGGTTATTTGCCAAATTTTGTGAGTTTGTGTATTCTGAAAACGGTTGTGACTTCGATGAACGCTTTGATAAATATAGTGTTTTCAACACCCATCTAGCTTATATTAACCATCTAGACTTCAAAACGAATAGAGGTTTTGAAAAATGAAAACTACCTAAAAGTGTCTAAAATCGACTGGAAATCACGAAATAAGCATTTTCAAGTTTTGTTGCTTTTTCATGGTTATTTGCCAAATTTTGTGAGTTTGTGTATTCTGAAAACGGTTGTGACTTCGATGAACGCTTTGATAAATATAATGTTTTCAACACCCATCTAGCTTATATTAACCATCTAGACTTCAAAACGAACAGTGGTTTTGCAAAAATGAAAACTACCTAAAAGTGTCTAAAATCGACTGGAAATCACGAAATAAGCATTTTCAAGTTTTGTTGCTTTTTCATGGTTATTTGCCAAATTTTGTGAGTTTGTGTATTCTGAAAACGGTTGTGACTTCGATGAACGCTTTGATAAATATAGTGTTTTCAACACCCATCTAGCTTATATTAACCATCTAGACTTCAAAACGAATAGAGGTTTTGAAAAATGAAAACTACCTAAAAGTGTCTAAAATCGACTGGAAATCACGAAATAAGCATTTTCAAGTTTTGTTGCTTTTTCATGGTTATTTGCCAAATTTTGTGAGTTTGTGTATTCTGAAAACGGTTGTGACTTCGATGGAGGCTTTGATAAATATAATGTTTTCAACACCCATCTAGCTTATATTAACCATCTAGACTTCAAAACGAACAGTGGTTTTGCAAATATGAAAACTACCTAAAAGTGTCTAAAATCGACTGGAAATCACGAAATAAGCATTTTCAAGTTTTGTTGCTTTTTCATGGTTATTTGCCAAATTTTGTGAGTTTGTGTATTCTGAAAACGGTTGTGACTTCGATGAACGCTTTGATAAATATAGTGTTTTCAACACCCATCTAGCTTATATTAACCATCTAGACTTCAAAACGAATAGAGGTTTTGAAAAATGAAAACTACCTAAAAGTGTCTAAAATCGACTGGAAATCACGAAATAAGCATTTTCAAGTTTTGTTGCTTTTTCATGGTTATTTGCCAAATTTTGTGAGTTTGTGTATTCTGAAAACGGTTGTGACTTCGATGAACGCTTTGATAAATATAATGTTTTCAACACCCATCTAGCTTATATTAACCATCTAGACTTCAAAACGAACAGTGGTTTTGCAAAAATGAAAACTACCTAAAAGTGTCTAAAATCGACTGGAAATCACGAAATAAGCATTTTCAAGTTTTGTTGCTTTTTCATGGTTATTTGCCAAATTTTGTGAGTTTGTGTATTCTGAAAACGGTTGTGACTTCGATGAAGGCTTTGATAAATATAATGTTTTCAACACCCATCTAGCTTATATTAACCATCTAGACTTCAAAACGAACAGTGGTTTTGCAAAAATGAAAACTAACTAAAAGTGTCTAAAATCGACTGGAAATCACAAAATAAGCATTTTCAAGTTTTGTTGCTTTTTCATGGTTATTTGCCAAATTTTGTGAGTTTGTGTATTCTGAAAACGGTTGTGACTTCGATGAACGCTTTGATAAATATAATGTTTTCAACACCCATCTAGCTTATATTAACCATCTAGACTTCAAAACGAACAGTGGTTTTGCAAAAATGAAAACTACCTAAAAGTGTCTAAAATCGACTGGAAATCACGAAATAAGCATTTTCAAGTTTTGTTGCTTTTTCATGGTTATTTGCCAAATTTTGTGAGTTTGTGTATTCTGAAAACGGTTGTGACTTCGATGAACGCTTTGATAAATATAGTGTTTTCAACACCCATCTAGCTTATATTAACCATCTAGACTTCAAAACGAATAGAGGTTTTGAAAAATGAAAACTACCTAAAAGTGTCTAAAATCGACTGGAAATCACGAAATAAGCATTTTCAAGTTTTGTTGCTTTTTCATGGTTATTTGCCAAATTTTGTGAGTTTGTGTATTCTGAAAACGGTTGTGACTTCGATGAAGGCTTTGATAAATATAATGTTTTCAACACCCATCTAGCTTATATTAACCATCTAGACTTCAAAACGAACAGTGGTTTTGCAAAAATGAAAACTACCTAAAAGTGTCTAAAATCGACTGGAAATCACGAAATAAGCATTTTCAAGTTTTGTTGCTTTTTCATGGTTATTTGCCAAATTTTGTGAGTTTGTGTATTCTGAAAACGGTTGTGACTTCGATGAACGCTTTGATAAATATAGTGTTTTCAACACCCATCTAGCTTATATTAACCATCTAGACTTCAAAACGAATAGAGGTTTTGAAAAATGAAAACTACCTAAAAGTGTCTAAAATCGACTGGAAATCACGAAATAAGCATTTTCAAGTTTTGTTGCTTTTTCATGGTTATTTGCCAAATTTTGTGAGTTTGTGTATTCTGAAAACGGTTGTGACTTCGATGAACGCTTTGATAAATATAATGTTTTCAACACCCATCTAGCTTATATTAACCATCTAGACTTCAAAACGAACAGTGGTTTTGCAAAAATGAAAACTACCTAAAAGTGTCTAATATCGACTGGAAATCACGAAATAAGCATTTTCAAGTTTTGTTGTTTTTTCATGGTTATTTGCCAATTTTGTGAGTTTGTGTATTCTGAAAACGCTTGTGACTTCGATGAACGCTTTGAAATATATAATGTTTTCAACACCCATCTAGCTTATATTAACCATCTAGACTTCAAAACGAATAGTGGTTTTGCAAAAATGAAAACTACCTAAAAGTGTCTAAAATCGACTGGAAATCACAAAATAACCATTTTCAAGTTTTGTTGCTTTATCATGGTTATTTGCCAAATTTTGTGAGTTTGTGTATTCTGAAAACGGTTCTGACTTCGATGAACGCTTTGATAAATATAATGTTTTCAACACCCATCTAGCTTATATTAACCATCTAGACTTCAAAACGAATAGTGATTTTGCAAAAATGAAAACTGCCTAAAAGTGTCTAATATCGACTGGAAATCACGAAATAAGCATTTTTAAGTTTTGTTGTTTTTTCATGGTTATTTGCCAAATTTTGTGAGTTTGTGTATTCTGAAAACGGTTGTGACTTTGATGAACGCTTTGATATATATAATGTTTTGAACACCCATCTAGCTTATATTAACCATCTAGACTTCAAAACGAATAGTGGTTTTGCAAAAATGAAAACTACCTAAAAGTGTCTAAAATCGACTGGAAATCACGAAATAAGCATTTTCAAGTTTCGTTGTTTTTTCATGGTTATTTGCCAAATTTTGTGAGTTTGTGTATTCTGAAAACGCTTGTGACTTCGATGAACGCTTTGATATATATAATGTTTTCAACACCCATCTAGCTTATATTAACCATCTAGACTTCAAAACGAATAGTGGTTTTGCAAAAATGAAAACTACCTATAAGTGTCTAAAATCGACTGGAAATCACAAAATAACCATTTTCAAGTTTTGTTGCTTTATCATGGTTATTTGCCAAATTTTGTGAGTTTGTGTATTCTGAAAACGGTTCTGACTTCGATGAACGCTTTGATAAATATAATGTTTTCAACACCCATCTAGCTTATATTAACCATCTAGACTTCAAAACGAATAGTGGTTTTGCAAAAATGAAAACTACCTAAAAGTGTCTAATATCGACTGGAAATCACGAAATAAGCATTTTCAAGTTTTGTTGTTTTCTCATGGTTATTTGCCAAATTTTGTGAGTTTGTGTATTCTGAAAACGCTTGTGACTTCGATGAACGCTTTGATATATATAATGTTTTCAACACCCATTTAGCTTATATTAACCATCTAGACTTCAAAACGAATAGTGGTTTTGCAAAAATGAAAAGTACCTAAAAGTGTCTAATATCGACTGGAAATCACGAAATAAGCATTTTCAAGTTTTGTTGTTTTTTCATGTTTATTTGCCAAATTTGATGAGTTTGTGTATTCTGAAAACGGTTGTGACTTTGATGAACGCTTTGATAAATATAATGTTTTCAACACCCATCTAGCTTATATTAACCATCTAGACTTCAAAACGAATAGTGGTTTTGCAAAAATGAAAACTACCTAAAAGTGTCTAAAATCGACTGGAAATCACGAAATAAGCATTTTCAAGTTTTGTTGCTTTATCATGGTTATTTGCCAAATTTTGTGAGTTTGTGTATTCTGAAAACGCTTGTGACTTTCATGAACGCTTTGATAAATATAATGTTTTCAACACCCATCTAGCTTATATTAAGCATCTAGACTTCAAAACGAATAGTGGTTTTGCAAAAATGAAAAGTACCTAAAAGTGTCTAATATCGACTGGAAATCACGAAATAAGCATTTTCAAGTTTTGTTGTTTTATCATGGTTATTTGCCAAATTTTGTGAGTTTGTGTATTCTGAAAACGCTTGTGACTTTGATGAACGCTTTAATAAATATAATGTTTTCAACACCCATCTAGCTTATATTAACCATCTAGACTTCAAAACGAATAGTGGTTTTGCAAAAATGAAAACTACCTAAAAGTGTCTAAAATCGACTGGAAATCACGAAATAAGCATTTTCAAGTTTCGTTGTTTTTTCATGGTTATTTGGGAAATTTTGTGTTTGTGTATTCTGAAAACGCTTGTGACTTCGATGAACGCTTTGATATATATAATGTTTTCAACACCCATCTAGCTTATATTAACCATCTAGACTTCAAAACGAATAGTGGTTTTGCAAAAATGAAAACTACCTAAAAGTGTCTAAAATCGACTGGAAATCACGAAATAAGCATTTTCAAGTTTCGTTGTTTTTTCATGGTTATTTGGCAAATTTTGTGTTTGTGTATTCTGAAAACGGTTGTGACTTTGATGAACGCTTTGATATATATAATGTTTTCAACACCCATCTAGCTTATATTAACCATCTAGACTTCAAAACGAATAGTGGTTTTGCAAAAATGAAAACTACCTAAAAGTATCTAAAATCGACTGGAAATCACGAATTAAGCATTTTCAAGTTTTGTTGTTTTTTCATGGTTATTTGCCAAATTTTGTGAGTTTGTGTATTCTGAAAACGCTTGTGACTGATGAACGCTTTGATAAATATAATGTTTTCAACACCCATCTAGCTTATATTAAGCATCTAGACTTCAAAACGAATAGTGGTTTTGCAAAAATGAAAAGTACCTAAAAGTGTCTAATATCGACTGGAAATCACGAAATAAGCATTTTCAAGTTTTGTTGTTTTTTCATGTTTATTTGCCAAATTTGATGAGTTTGTGTATTCTGAAAACGGTTGTGACTTTGATGAACGCTTTGATAAATATAATGTTTTCAACACCCATCTAGCTTATATTAACCATCTAGACTTCAAAACGAATAGTGGTTTTGCAAAAATGAAAACTACCTAAAAGTGTCTAAAATCGACTGGAAATCACGAAATAAGCATTTTCAAGTTTTGTTGCTTTATCATGGTTATTTGCCAAATTTTGTGAGTTTGTGTATTCTGAAAACGCTTGTGACTTTCATGAACGCTTTGATAAATATAATGTTTTCAACACCCATCTAGCTTATATTAAGCATCTAGACTTCAAAACGAATAGTGGTTTTGCAAAAATGAAAAGTACCTAAAAGTGTCTAATATCGACTGGAAATCACGAAATAAGCATTTTCAAGTTTTGTTGTTTTATCATGGTTATTTGCCAAATTTTGTGAGTTTGTGTATTCTGAAAACGCTTGTGACTTTGATGAACGCTTTAATAAATATAATGTTTTCAACACCCATCTAGCTTATATTAACCATCTAGACTTCAAAACGAATAGTGGTTTTGCAAAAATGAAAACTACCTAAAAGTGTCTAAAATCGACTGGAAATCACGAAATAAGCATTTTCAAGTTTCGTTGTTTTTTCATGGTTATTTGGGAAATTTTGTGTTTGTGTATTCTGAAAACGCTTGTGACTTCGATGAACGCTTTGATATATATAATGTTTTCAACACCCATCTAGCTTATATTAACCATCTAGACTTCAAAACGAATAGTGGTTTTGCAAAAATGAAAACTACCTAAAAGTGTCTAAAATCGACTGGAAATCACGAAATAAGCATTTTCAAGTTTCGTTGTTTTTTCATGGTTATTTGGCAAATTTTGTGTTTGTGTATTCTGAAAACGCTTGTGACTTCGATGAACGCTTTGATATATATAATGTTTTCAACACCCATCTAGCTTATATTAACCATCTAGACTTCAAAACGAATAGTGGTTTTGCAAAAATGAAAACTACCTAAAAGTGTCTAAAATCGACTGGAAATCACGAATTAAGCATTTTCAAGTTTTGTTGTTTTTTCATGGTTATTTGCCAAATTTTGTGAGTTTGTGTATTCTGAAAACGGTTGTGACTGATGAACGCTTTGATAAATATAATGTTTTCAACACCCATCTAGCTTATATTAACCATCTAGACTTCAAAACGAATAGTGGTTTTGCAAAAATGAAAACTACCTAAAAGTGTCTAAAATCGACTGGAAATCATGAATTAAGCATTTTCAAGTTTTGTTGATTTTTCATGGTTATTTGCCAAATTTTGTGAGTTTGTGTATTCTGAAAACGCTTGTGACTGATGAACGCTTTGATAAATATAATGTTTTCAACACCCATCTAGCTTATATTAACCATCTAGACTTCAAAACGAATAGTGGTTTTGCAAAAATGAAAACTACCTAAAAGTGTCTAAAATCGACTGGAAATCACGAAATAAGCATTTTCAAGTTTTGTTGCTTTTTCATGGTTATTTGCCAAATTTTGTGAGTTTGTGTATTCTGAAAACGGTTGTGACTTCGATGAACGCTTTGATAAATATAATGTTTTCAACACCCATCTAGCTTATATTAACCATCTAGACTTCAAAACGAACAGTGGTTTTGCAAAAATGAAAACTACCTAAAAGTGTCTAAAATCGACTGGAAATCACGAAATAAGCATTTTCAAGTTTTGTAGCTTTTTCATGGTTAGTTGCCAAATTTTGTGAGTTTGTGTATTCGGAAAAAGGTTGTGACTTCGATGAACGCTTTGATAAATATAGTGTTTTCAACACCCATCTAGCTTATATTAACCATCTAGACTTCAAAACGAATAGTGGTTTTGCAAAAATGAAAACTACCTAAAAGTGTCTAAAATCGACTGGAAATCACGAAATAAGCATTTTCAAGTTTTGTTGCTTTTTCATGGTTATTTGCCAAATTTTGTGAGTTTGTGTATTCTGAAAACGGTTGTGACTTCGATGAACGCTTTGATAAATATAATGTTTTCAACACCCATCTAGCTTATATTAACCATCTAGACTTCAAAACGAACAGTGGTTTTGCAAAAATGAAAATTACCTAAAAGTGTCTAAAATCGACTGGAAATCACGAAATAAGCATTTTCAAGTTTTGTTGCTTTTTCATGGTTATTTGCCAAATTTTGTGAGTTTGTGTATTCTGAAAACGGTTGTGACTTCGATGAACGCTTTGATAAATATAATGTTTTCAACACCCATCTAGCTTATATTAACCATCTAGACTTCAAAACGAACAGTGGTTTTGCAAAAATGAAAACTACCTAAAAGTGTCTAAAATCGACTGGAAATCACGAAATAAGCATTTTCAAGTTTTGTTGCTTTTTCATGGTTATTTGCCAAATTTTGTGAGTTTGTGTATTCTGAAAACGGTTGTGACTTCGATGAACGCTTTGATAAATATAATGTTTTCAACACCCATCTAGACTTGAAAACGAACTATGGTTTTGCAAAAATGAAAACTACCTAAAAGTGTCTAAAATCGACTGGAAATCACGAAATAAGCATTTTCAAGTTTTGTTGCTTTTTCATGGTTATTTGCCAAATTTTGTGAGTTTGTGTATTCTGAAAACGGTTGTGACTTCGATGAACGCTTTGATAAATATAATGTTTTCAACACCCATCTAGCTTATATTAACCATCTAGACTTCAAAACGAACAGTGGTTTTGCAAAAATGAAAACTACCTAAAAGTGTCTAAAATCGACTGGAAATCACGAAATAAGCATTTTCAAGTTTTGTTGCTTTTTCATGGTTATTTGCCAAATTTTGTGAGTTTGTGTATTCTGAAAACGGTTGTGACTTCGATGAAGGCTTTGATAAATATAATGTTTTCAACACCCATCTAGCTTATATTAACCATCTAGACTTCAAAACGAACAGTGGTTTTGCAAAAATGAAAACTAACTAAAAGTGTCTAAAATCGACTAGAAATCACAAAATAAGCATTTTCAAGTTTTGTTGCTTTTTCATGGTTATTTGCCAAATTTTGTGAGTTTGTGTATTCTGAAAACGGTTGTGACTTCGATGAACGCTTTGATAAATATAATGTTTTCAACACCCATCTAGCTTATATTAACCATCTAGACTTCAAAACGAACAGTGGTTTTGCAAAAATGAAAACTACCTAAAAGTGTCTAAAATCGACTGGAAATCACGAAATAAGCATTTTCAAGTTTTGTTGCTTTTTCATGGTTATTTGCCAAATTTTGTGAGTTTGTGTATTCTGAAAACGGTTGTGACTTCGATGAACGCTTTGATAAATATAGTGTTTTCAACACCCATCTAGCTTATATTAACCATCTAGACTTCAAAACGAATAGAGGTTTTGAAAAATGAAAACTACCTAAAAGTGTCTAAAATCGACTGGAAATCACGAAATAAGCATTTTCAAGTTTTGTTGCTTTTTCATGGTTATTTGCCAAATTTTGTGAGTTTGTGTATTCTGAAAACGGTTGTGACTTCGATGAACGCTTTGATAAATATAATGTTTTCAACACCCATCTAGCTTATATTAACCATCTAGACTTCAAAACGAACAGTGGTTTTGCAAAAATGAAAACTACCTAAAAGTGTCTAAAATCGACTGGAAATCACGAAATAAGCATTTTCAAGTTTTGTTGCTTTTTCATGGTTATTTGCCAAATTTTGTGAGTTTGTGTATTCTGAAAACGGTTGTGACTTCGATGAACGCTTTGATAAATATAGTGTTTTCAACACCCATCTAGCTTATATTAACCATCTAGACTTCAAAACGAATAGAGGTTTTGAAAAATGAAAACTACCTAAAAGTGTCTAAAATCGACTGGAAATCACGAAATAAGCATTTTCAAGTTTTGTTGCTTTTTCATGGTTATTTGCCAAATTTTGTGAGTTTGTGTATTCTGAAAACGGTTGTGACTTCGATGGAGGCTTTGATAAATATAATGTTTTCAACACCCATCTAGCTTATATTAACCATCTAGACTTCAAAACGAACAGTGGTTTTGCAAATATGAAAACTACCTAAAAGTGTCTAAAATCGACTGGAAATCACGAAATAAGCATTTTCAAGTTTTGTTGCTTTTTCATGGTTATTTGCCAAATTTTGTGAGTTTGTGTATTCTGAAAACGGTTGTGACTTCGATGAACGCTTTGATAAATATAGTGTTTTCAACACCCATCTAGCTTATATTAACCATCTAGACTTCAAAACGAATAGAGGTTTTGAAAAATGAAAACTACCTAAAAGTGTCTAAAATCGACTGGAAATCACGAAATAAGCATTTTCAAGTTTTGTTGCTTTTTCATGGTTATTTGCCAAATTTTGTGAGTTTGTGTATTCTGAAAACGGTTGTGACTTCGATGAACGCTTTGATAAATATAATGTTTTCAACACCCATCTAGCTTATATTAACCATCTAGACTTCAAAACGAACAGTGGTTTTGCAAAAATGAAAACTACCTAAAAGTGTCTAAAATCGACTGGAAATCACGAAATAAGCATTTTCAAGTTTTGTTGCTTTTTCATGGTTATTTGCCAAATTTTGTGAGTTTGTGTATTCTGAAAACGGTTGTGACTTCGATGAACGCTTTGATAAATATAATGTTTTCAACACCCATCTAGACTTCAAAACGAACAGTGGTTTTGCAAAAATGAAAACTACCTAAAAGTGTCTAAAATCGACTGGAAATCACGAAATAAGCATTTTCAAGTTTTGTTGCTTTTTCATGGTTATTTGCCAAATTTTGTGAGTTTGTGTATTCTGAAAACGGTTGTGACTTTGATGAACGCTTTGATATATATAATGTTTTCAACACCCATCTAGCTTATATTAACCATCTAGACTTCAAAACGAATAGTGGTTTTGCAAAAATGAAAACTACCTAAAAGTATCTAAAATCGACTGGAAATCACGAATTAAGCATTTTCAAGTTTTGTTGCTTTTTCATGGTTATTTGCCAAATTTTGTGAGTTTGTGTATTCTGAAAACGGTTGTGACTTCGATGAACGCTTTGATAAATATAATGTTTTCAACACCCATCTAGCTTATATTAACCATCTAGACTTCAAAACGAACAGTGGTTTTGCAAAAATGAAAACTACCTAAAAGTGTCTAAAATCGACTGGAAATCACGAAATAAGCATTTTCAAGTTTTGTTGCTTTTTCATGGTTATTTGCCAAATTTTGTGAGTTTGTGTATTCTGAAAACGGTTGTGACTTCGATGAACGCTTTGATAAATATAGTGTTTTCAACACCCATCTAGCTTATATTAACCATCTAGACTTCAAAACGAATAGAGGTTTTGAAAAATGAAAACTACCTAAAAGTGTCTAAAATCGACTGGAAATCACGAAATAAGCATTTTCAAGTTTTGTTGCTTTTTCATGGTTATTTGCCAAATTTTGTGAGTTTGTGTATTCTGAAAACGGTTGTGACTTCGATGAACGCTTTGATAAATATAATGTTTTCAACACCCATCTAGCTTATATTAACCATCTAGACTTCAAAACGAACAGTGGTTTTGCAAAAATGAAAACTACCTAAAAGTGTCTAAAATCGACTGGAAATCACGAAATAAGCATTTTCAAGTTTTGTTGCTTTTTCATGGTTATTTGCCAAATTTTGTGAGTTTGTGTATTCTGAAAACGGTTGTGACTTCGATGAACGCTTTGATAAATATAGTGTTTTCAACACCCATCTAGCTTATATTAACCATCTAGACTTCAAAACGAATAGAGGTTTTGAAAAATGAAAACTACCTAAAAGTGTCTAAAATCGACTGGAAATCACGAAATAAGCATTTTCAAGTTTTGTTGCTTTTTCATGGTTATTTGCCAAATTTTGTGAGTTTGTGTATTCTGAAAACGGTTGTGACTTCGATGAACGCTTTGATAAATATAATGTTTTCAACACCCATCTAGCTTATATTAACCATCTAGACTTCAAAACGAACAGTGGTTTTGCAAAAATGAAAACTACCTAAAAGTGTCTAAAATCGACTGGAAATCACGAAATAAGCATTTTCAAGTTTTGTTGCTTTTTCATGGTTATTTGCCAAATTTTGTGAGTTTGTGTATTCTGAAAACGGTTGTGACTTCGATGAACGCTTTGATAAATATAGTGTTTTCAACACCCATCTAGCTTATATTAACCATCTAGACTTCAAAACGAATAGAGGTTTTGAAAAATGAAAACTACCTAAAAGTGTCTAAAATCGACTGGAAATCACGAAATAAGCATTTTCAAGTTTTGTTGCTTTTTCATGGTTATTTGCCAAATTTTGTGAGTTTGTGTATTCTGAAAACGGTTGTGACTTCGATGGAGGCTTTGATAAATATAATGTTTTCAACACCCATCTAGCTTATATTAACCATCTAGACTTCAAAACGAACAGTGGTTTTGCAAATATGAAAACTACCTAAAAGTGTCTAAAATCGACTGGAAATCACGAAATAAGCATTTTCAAGTTTTGTTGCTTTTTCATGGTTATTTGCCAAATTTTGTGAGTTTGTGTATTCTGAAAACGGTTGTGACTTCGATGAACGCTTTGATAAATATAGTGTTTTCAACACCCATCTAGCTTATATTAACCATCTAGACTTCAAAACGAATAGAGGTTTTGAAAAATGAAAACTACCTAAAAGTGTCTAAAATCGACTGGAAATCACGAAATAAGCATTTTCAAGTTTTGTTGCTTTTTCATGGTTATTTGCCAAATTTTGTGAGTTTGTGTATTCTGAAAACGGTTGTGACTTCGATGAACGCTTTGATAAATATAATGTTTTCAACACCCATCTAGCTTATATTAACCATCTAGACTTCAAAACGAACAGTGGTTTTGCAAAAATGAAAACTACCTAAAAGTGTCTAAAATCGACTGGAAATCACGAAATAAGCATTTTCAAGTTTTGTTGCTTTTTCATGGTTATTTGCCAAATTTTGTGAGTTTGTGTATTCTGAAAACGGTTGTGACTTCGATGAACGCTTTGATAAATATAATGTTTTCAACACCCATCTAGACTTCAAAACGAACAGTGGTTTTGCAAAAATGAAAACTACCTAAAAGTGTCTAAAATCGACTGGAAATCACGAAATAAGCATTTTCAAGTTTTGTTGCTTTTTCATGGTTATTTGCCAAATTTTGTGAGTTTGTGTATTCTGAAAACGGTTGTGACTTTGATGAACGCTTTGATATATATAATGTTTTCAACACCCATCTAGCTTATATTAACCATCTAGACTTCAAAACGAATAGTGGTTTTGCAAAAATGAAAACTACCTAAAAGTATCTAAAATCGACTGGAAATCACGAATTAAGCATTTTCAAGTTTTGTTGCTTTTTCATGGTTATTTGCCAAATTTTGTGAGTTTGTGTATTCTGAAAACGGTTGTGACTTCGATGAACGCTTTGATAAATATAATGTTTTCAACACCCATCTAGCTTATATTAACCATCTAGACTTCAAAACGAACAGTGGTTTTGCAAAAATGAAAACTACCTAAAAGTGTCTAAAATCGACTGGAAATCACGAAATAAGCATTTTCAAGTTTTGTTGCTTTTTCATGGTTATTTGCCAAATTTTGTGAGTTTGTGTATTCTGAAAACGGTTGTGACTTCGATGAACGCTTTGATAAATATAGTGTTTTCAACACCCATCTAGCTTATATTAACCATCTAGACTTCAAAACGAATAGAGGTTTTGAAAAATGAAAACTACCTAAAAGTGTCTAAAATCGACTGGAAATCACGAAATAAGCATTTTCAAGTTTTGTTGCTTTTTCATGGTTATTTGCCAAATTTTGTGAGTTTGTGTATTCTGAAAACGGTTGTGACTTCGATGAACGCTTTGATAAATATAATGTTTTCAACACCCATCTAGCTTATATTAACCATCTAGACTTCAAAACGAACAGTGGTTTTGCAAAAATGAAAACTACCTAAAAGTGTCTAAAATCGACTGGAAATCACGAAATAAGCATTTTCAAGTTTTGTTGCTTTTTCATGGTTATTTGCCAAATTTTGTGAGTTTGTGTATTCTGAAAACGGTTGTGACTTCGATGAACGCTTTGATAAATATAGTGTTTTCAACACCCATCTAGCTTATATTAACCATCTAGACTTCAAAACGAATAGAGGTTTTGAAAAATGAAAACTACCTAAAAGTGTCTAAAATCGACTGGAAATCACGAAATAAGCATTTTCAAGTTTTGTTGCTTTTTCATGGTTATTTGCCAAATTTTGTGAGTTTGTGTATTCTGAAAACGGTTGTGACTTCGATGGAGGCTTTGATAAATATAATGTTTTCAACACCCATCTAGCTTATATTAACCATCTAGACTTCAAAACGAACAGTGGTTTTGCAAATATGAAAACTACCTAAAAGTGTCTAAAATCGACTGGAAATCACGAAATAAGCATTTTCAAGTTTTGTTGCTTTTTCATGGTTATTTGCCAAATTTTGTGAGTTTGTGTATTCTGAAAACGGTTGTGACTTCGATGAACGCTTTGATAAATATAGTGTTTTCAACACCCATCTAGCTTATATTAACCATCTAGACTTCAAAACGAATAGAGGTTTTGAAAAATGAAAACTACCTAAAAGTGTCTAAAATCGACTGGAAATCACGAAATAAGCATTTTCAAGTTTTGTTGCTTTTTCATGGTTATTTGCCAAATTTTGTGAGTTTGTGTATTCTGAAAACGGTTGTGACTTCGATGAACGCTTTGATAAATATAATGTTTTCAACACCCATCTAGCTTATATTAACCATCTAGACTTCAAAACGAACAGTGGTTTTGCAAAAATGAAAACTACCTAAAAGTGTCTAAAATCGACTGGAAATCACGAAATAAGCATTTTCAAGTTTTGTTGCTTTTTCATGGTTATTTGCCAAATTTTGTGAGTTTGTGTATTCTGAAAACGGTTGTGACTTCGATGAACGCTTTGATAAATATAATGTTTTCAACACCCATCTAGACTTCAAAACGAACAGTGGTTTTGCAAAAATGAAAACTACCTAAAAGTGTCTAAAATCGACTGGAAATCACGAAATAAGCATTTTCAAGTTTTGTTGCTTTTTCATGGTTATTTGCCAAATTTTGTGAGTTTGTGTATTCTGAAAACGGTTGTGACTTCGATGAAGGCTTTGATAAATATAATGTTTTCAACACCCATCTAGCTTATATTAACCATCTAGACTTCAAAACGAACAGTGGTTTTGCAAAAATGAAAACTAACTAAAAGTGTCTAAAATCGACTGGAAATCACAAAATAAGCATTTTCAAGTTTTGTTGCTTTTTCATGGTTATTTGCCAAATTTTGTGAGTTTGTGTATTCTGAAAACGGTTGTGACTTCGATGAACGCTTTGATAAATATAATGTTTTCAACACCCATCTAGCTTATATTAACCATCTAGACTTCAAAACGAACAGTGGTTTTGCAAAAATGAAAACTACCTAAAAGTGTCTAAAATCGACTGGAAATCACGAAATAAGCATTTTCAAGTTTTGTTGCTTTTTCATGGTTATTTGCCAAATTTTGTGAGTTTGTGTATTCTGAAAACGGTTGTGACTTCGATGAACGCTTTGATAAATATAGTGTTTTCAACACCCATCTAGCTTATATTAACCATCTAGACTTCAAAACGAATAGAGGTTTTGAAAAATGAAAACTACCTAAAAGTGTCTAAAATCGACTGGAAATCACGAAATAAGCATTTTCAAGTTTTGTTGCTTTTTCATGGTTATTTGCCAAATTTTGTGAGTTTGTGTATTCTGAAAACGGTTGTGACTTCGATGAAGGCTTTGATAAATATAATGTTTTCAACACCCATCTAGCTTATATTAACCATCTAGACTTCAAAACGAACAGTGGTTTTGCAAAAATGAAAACTACCTAAAAGTGTCTAAAATCGACTGGAAATCACGAAATAAGCATTTTCAAGTTTTGTTGCTTTTTCATGGTTATTTGCCAAATTTTGTGAGTTTGTGTATTCTGAAAACGGTTGTGACTTCGATGAACGCTTTGATAAATATAGTGTTTTCAACACCCATCTAGCTTATATTAACCATCTAGACTTCAAAACGAATAGAGGTTTTGAAAAATGAAAACTACCTAAAAGTGTCTAAAATCGACTGGAAATCACGAAATAAGCATTTTCAAGTTTTGTTGCTTTTTCATGGTTATTTGCCAAATTTTGTGAGTTTGTGTATTCTGAAAACGGTTGTGACTTCGATGAACGCTTTGATAAATATAATGTTTTCAACACCCATCTAGCTTATATTAACCATCTAGACTTCAAAACGAACAGTGGTTTTGCAAAAATGAAAACTACCTAAAAGTGTCTAATATCGACTGGAAATCACGAAATAAGCATTTTCAAGTTTTGTTGTTTTTTCATGGTTATTTGCCAAATTTTGTGAGTTTGTGTATTCTGAAAACGCTTGTGACTTCGATGAACGCTTTGAAATATATAATGTTTTCAACACCCATCTAGCTTATATTAACCATCTAGACTTCAAAACGAATAGTGGTTTTGCAAAAATGAAAACTACCTAAAAGTGTCTAAAATCGACTGGAAATCACAAAATAACCATTTTCAAGTTTTGTTGCTTTATCATGGTTATTTGCCAAATTTTGTGAGTTTGTGTATTCTGAAAACGGTTCTGACTTCGATGAACGCTTTGATAAATATAATGTTTTCAACACCCATCTAGCTTATATTAACCATCTAGACTTCAAAACGAATAGTGATTTTGCAAAAATGAAAACTGCCTAAAAGTGTCTAATATCGACTGGAAATCACGAAATAAGCATTTTTAAGTTTTGTTGTTTTTTCATGGTTATTTGCCAAATTTTGTGAGTTTGTGTATTCTGAAAACGGTTGTGACTTTGATGAACGCTTTGATATATATAATGTTTTGAACACCCATCTAGCTTATATTAACCATCTAGACTTCAAAACGAATAGTGGTTTTGCAAAAATGAAAACTACCTAAAAGTGTCTAAAATCGACTGGAAATCACGAAATAAGCATTTTCAAGTTTCGTTGTTTTTTCATGGTTATTTGCCAAATTTTGTGAGTTTGTGTATTCTGAAAACGCTTGTGACTTCGATGAACGCTTTGATATATATAATGTTTTCAACACCCATCTAGCTTATATTAACCATCTAGACTTCAAAACGAATAGTGGTTTTGCAAAAATGAAAACTACCTATAAGTGTCTAAAATCGACTGGAAATCACAAAATAACCATTTTCAAGTTTTGTTGCTTTATCATGGTTATTTGCCAAATTTTGTGAGTTTGTGTATTCTGAAAACGGTTCTGACTTCGATGAACGCTTTGATAAATATAATGTTTTCAACACCCATCTAGCTTATATTAACCATCTAGACTTCAAAACGAATAGTGGTTTTGCAAAAATGAAAACTACCTAAAAGTGTCTAATATCGACTGGAAATCACGAAATAAGCATTTTCAAGTTTTGTTGTTTTCTCATGGTTATTTGCCAAATTTTGTGAGTTTGTGTATTCTGAAAACGCTTGTGACTTCGATGAACGCTTTGATATATATAATGTTTTCAACACCCATTTAGCTTATATTAACCATCTAGACTTCAAAACGAATAGTGGTTTTGCAAAAATGAAAAGTACCTAAAAGTGTCTAATATCGACTGGAAATCACGAAATAAGCATTTTCAAGTTTTGTTGTTTTTTCATGTTTATTTGCCAAATTTGATGAGTTTGTGTATTCTGAAAACGGTTGTGACTTTGATGAACGCTTTGATAAATATAATGTTTTCAACACCCATCTAGCTTATATTAACCATCTAGACTTCAAAACGAATAGTGGTTTTGCAAAAATGAAAACTACCTAAAAGTGTCTAAAATCGACTGGAAATCACGAAATAAGCATTTTCAAGTTTTGTTGCTTTATCATGGTTATTTGCCAAATTTTGTGAGTTTGTGTATTCTGAAAACGCTTGTGACTTTGATGAACGCATTAATAAATATAATGTTTTCAACACCCATCTAGCTTATATTAACCATCTAGACTTCAAAACGAATAGTGGTTTTGCAAAAATGAAAACTACCTAAAAGTGTCTAAAATCGACTGGAAATCACGAAATAAGCATTTTCAAGTTTCGTTGTTTTTTCATGGTTATTTGGGAAATTTTGTGTTTGTGTATTCTGAAAACGCTTGTGACTTCGATGAACGCTTTGATATATATAATGTTTTCAACACCCATCTAGCTTATATTAACCATCTAGACTTCAAAACGAATAGTGGTTTTGCGAAAATGAAAACTACCTAAAAGTGTCTAAAATCGACTGGAAATCACGAAATAAGCATTTTCAAGTTTCGTTGTTTTTTCATGGTTATTTGGCAAATTTTGTGTTTGTGTATTCTGAAAACGGTTGTGACTTTGATGAACGCTTTGATATATATAATGTTTTCAACACCCATCTAGCTTATATTAACCATCTAGACTTCAAAACGAATAGTGGTTTTGCAAAAATGAAAACTACCTAAAAGTATCTAAAATCGACTGGAAATCACGAATTAAGCATTTTCAAGTTTTGTTGTTTTTTCATGGTTATTTGCCAAATTTTGTGAGTTTGTGTATTCTGAAAACGCTTGTGACTGATGAACGCTTTGATAAATATAATGTTTTCAACACCCATCTAGCTTATATTAAGCATCTAGACTTCAAAACGAATAGTGGTTTTGCAAAAATGAAAAGTACCTAAAAGTGTCTAATATCGACTGGAAATCACGAAATAAGCATTTTCAAGTTTTGTTGTTTTTTCATGTTTATTTGCCAAATTTGATGAGTTTGTGTATTCTGAAAACGGTTGTGACTTTGATGAACGCTTTGATAAATATAATGTTTTCAACACCCATCTAGCTTATATTAAGCATCTAGACTTCAAAACGAATAGTGGTTTTGCAAAAATGAAAAGTACCTAAAAGTGTCTAATATCGACTGGAAATCACGAAATAAGCATTTTCAAGTTTTGTTGTTTTATCATGGTTATTTGCCAAATTTTGTGAGTTTGTGTATTCTGAAAACGCTTGTGACTTTGATGAACGCTTTAATAAATATAATGTTTTCAACACCCATCTAGCTTATATTAACCATCTAGACTTCAAAACGAATAGTGGTTTTGCAAAAATGAAAACTACCTAAAAGTGTCTAAAATCGACTGGAAATCACGAAATAAGCATTTTCAAGTTTCGTTGTTTTTTCATGGTTATTTGGGAAATTTTGTGTTTGTGTATTCTGAAAACGCTTGTGACTTCGATGAACGCTTTGATATATATAATGTTTTCAACACCCATCTAGCTTATATTAACCATCTAGACTTCAAAACGAATAGTGGTTTTGCAAAAATGAAAACTACCTAAAAGTGTCTAAAATCGACTGGAAATCACGAAATAAGCATTTTCAAGTTTCGTTGTTTTTTCATGGTTATTTGGCAAATTTTGTGTTTGTGTATTCTGAAAACGCTTGTGACTTCGATGAACGCTTTGATATATATAATGTTTTCAACACCCATCTAGCTTATATTAACCATCTAGACTTCAAAACGAATAGTGGTTTTGCAAAAATGAAAACTACCTAAAAGTGTCTAAAATCGACTGGAAATCACGAATTAAGCATTTTCAAGTTTTGTTGTTTTTTCATGGTTATTTGCCAAATTTTGTGAGTTTGTGTATTCTGAAAACGCTTGTGACTGATGAACGCTTTGATAAATATAATGTTTTCAACACCCATCTAGCTTATATTAACCATCTAGACTTCAAAACGAATAGTGGTTTTGCAAAAATGAAAACTACCTAAAAGTGTCTAAAATCGACTGGAAATCACGAATTAAGCATTTTCAAGTTTTGTTGATTTTTCATGGTTATTTGCCAAATTTTGTGAGTTTGTGTATTCTGAAAACGCTTGTGACTGATGAACGCTTTGATAAATATAATGTTTTCAACACCCATCTAGCTTATATTAACCATCTAGACTTCAAAACGAATAGTGGTTTTGCAAAAATGAAAACTACCTAAAAGTGTCTAAAATCGACTGGAAATCACGAAATAAGCATTTTCAAGTTTTGTTGTTTTTTCATGTTTATTTGCCAAATTTGATGAGTTTGTGTATTCTGAAAACGGTTGTGACTTTGATGAACGCTTTGATAAATATAATGTTTTCAACACCCATCTAGCTTATATTAACCATCTAGACTTCAAAACGAATAGTGGTTTTGCAAAAATGAAAACTACCTAAAAGTGTCTAAAATCGACTGGAAATCACGAAATAAGCATTTTCAAGTTTTGTTGCTTTATCATGGTTATTTGCCAAATTTTGTGAGTTTGTGTATTCTGAAAACGCTTGTGACTTTGATGAACGCTTTGATAAATATAATGTTTTCAACACCCATCTAGCTTATATTAACCATCTAGACTTCAAAACGAATAGTGGTTTTGCAAAAATGAAAACTAGCTAAAAGTGTCTAATATCGACTGGAAATCACGAAATAAGCATTTTCAAGTTTTGTTGTTTTTTCTTGGTTATTTGCCAAATTTTGTGAGTTTGTGT
Organism: Octopus bimaculoides; assembly: GCF_046866305.1. Taxonomy (NCBI): domain Eukaryota; kingdom Metazoa; phylum Mollusca; class Cephalopoda; order Octopoda; family Octopodidae; genus Octopus; species Octopus bimaculoides. The sequence continues at coordinate 132,408 of NW_028315336.1, read as the reverse complement.
ATTCTGAAAACGCTTGTGACTTTGATGAACGCTTTGATAAATATAATGTTTTCAACACCCATCTAGCTTATATTAAGCATCTAGACTTCAAAACGAATAGTGGTTTTGCAAAAATGAAAAGTACCTAAAAGTGTCTAATATCGACTGGAAATCACGAAATAAGCATTTTCAAGTTTTGTTGTTTTTTCATGTTTATTTGCCAAATTTGATGAGTTTGTGTATTCTGAAAACGGTTGTGACTTTGATGAACGCTTTGATAAATATAATGTTTTCAACACCCATCTAGCTTATATTAACCATCTAGACTTCAAAACGAATAGTGGTTTTGCAAAAATGAAAACTACCTAAAAGTGTCTAAAATCGACTGGAAATCACGAAATAAGCATTTTCAAGTTTTGTTGCTTTATCATGGTTATTTGCCAAATTTTGTGAGTTTGTGTATTCTGAAAACGCTTGTGACTTTGATGAACGCTTTGATAAATATAATGTTTTCAACACCCATCTAGCTTATATTAACCATCTAGACTTCAAAACGAATAGTGGTTTTGCAAAAATGAAAACTAGCTAAAAGTGTCTAATATCGACTGGAAATCACGAAATAAGCATTTTCAAGTTTTGTTGTTTTTTCTTGGTTATTTGCCAAATTTTGTGAGTTTGTGTATTCTGAAAACGCTTGTGACTTCGATGAACGCTTTGATATATATAATGTTTTCAACACCCATCTAGCTTATATTAACCATCTAGACTTCAAAACGAATAGTGGTTTTGCAAAAATGAAAACTACCTAAAAGTGTCTAAAATCGACTGGAAATCACGAAATAAGCATTTTCAAGTTTCGTTGTTTTTTCATGGTTATTTGCCAAATTTTGTGAGTTTGTGTATTCTGAAAACGCTTGTGACTTCGATGAACGCTTTGATATATATAATGTTTTGAACACCCATCTAGCTTATATTAACCATCTAGACTTCAAAACGAATAGTGGTTTTGCAAAAATGAAAAGTACCTAAAAGTGTCTAATATCGACTGGAAATCACGAAATAAGCATTTTCAAGTTTTGTTGTTTTTTCATGGTTATTTGCCAAATTTGATGAGTTTGTGTATTCTGAAAACGGTTGTGACTTTGATGAACGCTTTGATAAATATAATGTTTTCAACACCCATCTACCTTATATTAACCATCTAGACTTCAAAACGAATAGTGGTTTTGCAAAAATGAAAACTACCTAAAAGTGTCTAATATCGACTGGAAATCACGAAATAAGCATTTTCAAGTTTTGTTGCTTTATCATGGATATTTGCCAAATTTTGTGAGTTTGTGTATTCTGAAAACGGTTGTGACTTTGATGAACGCTTTGATATATATAATGTTTTCAACACCCATCTAGCTTATATTAACCATCTAGACTTCAAAACGAATAGTGGTTTTGCAAAAATGAAAACTACCTAAAAGTGTCTAAAATCGACTGGAAATCACGAATTAAGCATTTTCAAGTTTTGTTGTTTTTTCATGGTTATTTGCCAAATTTTGTGAGTTTGTGTATTCTGAAAACGCTTGTGACTGATGAACGCTTTGATAAATATAATGTTTTCAACACCCATCTAGCTTATATTAACCATCTAGACTTCAAAACGAATAGTGGTTTTGCAAAAATGAAAACTACCTAAAAGTGTCTAAAATCGACTGGAAATCACGAAATAAGCATTTTCAAGTTTTGTTGCTTTATCATGGTTATTTGCCAAATTTTGTGAGTTTGTGTATTCTGAAAACGCTTGTGACTTTGATGAACGCTTTGATAAATATAATGTTTTCAACACCCATCTAGCTTATATTAACCATCTAGACTTCAAAACGAATAGAGGTTTTGAAAAATGAAAACTACCTAAAAGTGTCTAAAATCGACTGGAAATCACGAAATAAGCATTTTCAAGTTTTGTTGCTTTTTCATGGTTATTTGCCAAATTTTGTGAGTTTGTGTATTCTGAAAACGGTTGTGACTTCGATGAACGCTTTGATAAATATAATGTTTTCAACACCCATCTAGCTTATATTAACCATCTAGACTTCAAAACGAACAGTGGTTTTGCAAAAATGAAAACTACCTAAAAGTGTCTAAAATCGACTGGAAATCACGAAATAAGCATTTTCAAGTTTTGTTGCTTTTTCATGGTTATTTGCCAAATTTTGTGAGTTTGTGTATTCTGAAAACGGTTGTGACTTCGATGAACGCTTTGATAAATATAATGTTTTCAACACCCATCTAGACTTCAAAACGAACAGTGGTTTTGCAAAAATGAAAACTACCTAAAAGTGTCTAAAATCGACTGGAAATCACGAAATAAGCATTTTCAAGTTTTGTTGCTTTTTCATGGTTATTTGCCAAATTTTGTGAGTTTGTGTATTCTGAAAACGGTTGTGACTTCGATGAAGGCTTTGATAAATATAATGTTTTCAACACCCATCTAGCTTATATTAACCATCTAGACTTCAAAACGAACAGTGGTTTTGCAAAAATGAAAACTAACTAAAAGTGTCTAAAATCGACTGGAAATCACAAAATAAGCATTTTCAAGTTTTGTTGCTTTTTCATGGTTATTTGCCAAATTTTGTGAGTTTGTGTATTCTGAAAACGGTTGTGACTTCGATGAACGCTTTGATAAATATAATGTTTTCAACACCCATCTAGCTTATATTAACCATCTAGACTTCAAAACGAACAGTGGTTTTGCAAAAATGAAAACTACCTAAAAGTGTCTAAAATCGACTGGAAATCACGAAATAAGCATTTTCAAGTTTTGTTGCTTTTTCATGGTTATTTGCCAAATTTTGTGAGTTTGTGTATTCTGAAAACGGTTGTGACTTCGATGAACGCTTTGATAAATATAGTGTTTTCAACACCCATCTAGCTTATATTAACCATCTAGACTTCAAAACGAATAGAGGTTTTGAAAAATGAAAACTACCTAAAAGTGTCTAAAATCGACTGGAAATCACGAAATAAGCATTTTCAAGTTTTGTTGCTTTATCATGGTTATTTGCCAAATTTTGTGAGTTTGTGTATTCTGAAAACGCTTGTGACTTTCATGAACGCTTTGATAAATATAATGTTTTCAACACCCATCTAGCTTATATTAAGCATCTAGACTTCAAAACGAATAGTGGTTTTGCAAAAATGAAAACTACCTAAAAGTGTCTAAAATCGACTGGAAATCACGAAATAAGCATTTTCAAGTTTCGTTGTTTTTTCATGGTTATTTGGGAAATTTTGTGTTTGTGTATTCTGAAAACGCTTGTGACTTCGATGAACGCTTTGATATATATAATGTTTTCAACACCCATCTAGCTTATATTAAGCATCTAGACTTCAAAACGAATAGTGGTTTTGCAAAAATGAAAACTACCTAAAAGTGTCTAAAATCGACTGGAAATCACGAAATAAGCATTTTCAAGTTTCGTTGTTTTTTCATGGTTATTTGGCAAATTTTGTGTTTGTGTATTCTGAAAACGGTTGTGACTTTGATGAACGCTTTGATATATATAATGTTTTCAACACCCATCTAGCTTATATTAACCATCTAGACTTCAAAACGAATAGTGGTTTTGCAAAAATGAAAACTACCTAAAAGTATCTAAAATCGACTGGAAATCACGAATTAAGCATTTTCAAGTTTTGTTGTTTTTTCATGGTTATTTGCCAAATTTTGTGAGTTTGTGTATTCTGAAAACGCTTGTGACTGATGAACGCTTTGATAAATATAATGTTTTCAACACCCATCTAGCTTATATTAAGCATCTAGACTTCAAAACGAATAGTGGTTTTGCAAAAATGAAAAGTACCTAAAAGTGTCTAATATCGACTGGAAATCACGAAATAAGCATTTTCAAGTTTTGTTGTTTTTTCATGTTTATTTGCCAAATTTGATGAGTTTGTGTATTCTGAAAACGGTTGTGACTTTGATGAACGCTTTGATAAATATAATGTTTTCAACACCCATCTAGCTTATATTAACCATCTAGACTTCAAAACGAATAGTGGTTTTGCAAAAATGAAAACTACCTAAAAGTGTCTAAAATCGACTGGAAATCACGAAATAAGCATTTTCAAGTTTTGTTGCTTTATCATGGTTATTTGCCAAATTTTGTGAGTTTGTGTATTCTGAAAACGCTTGTGACTTTCATGAACGCTTTGATAAATATAATGTTTTCAACACCCATCTAGCTTATATTAAGCATCTAGACTTCAAAACGAATAGTGGTTTTGCAAAAATGAAAAGTACCTAAAAGTGTCTAATATCGACTGGAAATCACGAAATAAGCATTTTCAAGTTTTGTTGTTTTATCATGGTTATTTGCCAAATTTTGTGAGTTTGTGTATTCTGAAAACGCTTGTGACTTTGATGAACGCTTTAATAAATATAATGTTTTCAACACCCATCTAGCTTATATTAACCATCTAGACTTCAAAACGAATAGTGGTTTTGCAAAAATGAAAACTACCTAAAAGTGTCTAAAATCGACTGGAAATCACGAAATAAGCATTTTCAAGTTTCGTTGTTTTTTCATGGTTATTTGGGAAATTTTGTGTTTGTGTATTCTGAAAACGCTTGTGACTTCGATGAACGCTTTGATATATATAATGTTTTCAACACCCATCTAGCTTATATTAACCATCTAGACTTCAAAACGAATAGTGGTTTTGCAAAAATGAAAACTACCTAAAAGTGTCTAAAATCGACTGGAAATCACGAAATAAGCATTTTCAAGTTTCGTTGTTTTTTCATGGTTATTTGGCAAATTTTGTGTTTGTGTATTCTGAAAACGCTTGTGACTTCGATGAACGCTTTGATATATATAATGTTTTCAACACCCATCTAGCTTATATTAACCATCTAGACTTCAAAACGAATAGTGGTTTTGCAAAAATGAAAACTACCTAAAAGTGTCTAAAATCGACTGGAAATCACGAATTAAGCATTTTCAAGTTTTGTTGTTTTTTCATGGTTATTTGCCAAATTTTGTGAGTTTGTGTATTCTGAAAACGCTTGTGACTGATGAACGCTTTGATAAATATAATGTTTTCAACACCCATCTAGCTTATATTAACCATCTAGACTTCAAAACGAATAGTGGTTTTGCAAAAATGAAAACTACCTAAAAGTGTCTAAAATCGACTGGAAATCACGAATTAAGCATTTTCAAGTTTTGTTGATTTTTCATGGTTATTTGCCAAATTTTGTGAGTTTGTGTATTCTGAAAACGCTTGTGACTGATGAACGCTTTGATAAATATAATGTTTTCAACACCCATCTAGCTTATATTAACCATCTAGACTTCAAAACGAATAGTGGTTTTGCAAAAATGAAAACTACCTAAAAGTGTCTAAAATCGACTGGAAATCACGAAATAAGCATTTTCAAGTTTCGTTGTTTTTTCATGGTTATTTGCCAAATTTTGTGAGTTTGTGTATTCTGAAAACGCTTGTGACTTTGATGAACGCTTTGATAAATATAATGTTTTCAACACCCATCTAGCTTATATTAAGCATCTAGACTTCAAAACGAATAGTGGTTTTGCAAAAATGAAAAGTACCTAAAAGTGTCTAATATCGACTGGAAATCACGAAATAAGCATTTTCAAGTTTTGTTGTTTTTTCATGTTTATTTGCCAAATTTGATGAGTTTGTGTATTCTGAAAACGGTTGTGACTTTGATGAACGCTTTGATAAATATAATGTTTTCAACACCCATCTAGCTTATATTAACCATCTAGACTTCAAAACGAATAGTGGTTTTGCAAAAATGAAAACTACCTAAAAGTGTCTAAAATCGACTGGAAATCACGAAATAAGCATTTTCAAGTTTTGTTGCTTTATCATGGTTATTTGCCAAATTTTGTGAGTTTGTGTATTCTGAAAACGCTTGTGACTTTGATGAACGCTTTGATAAATATAATGTTTTCAACACCCATCTAGCTTATATTAACCATCTAGACTTCAAAACGAATAGTGGTTTTGCAAAAATGAAAACTAGCTAAAAGTGTCTAATATCGACTGGAAATCACGAAATAAGCATTTTCAAGTTTTGTTGTTTTTTCATGGTTATTTGCCAAATTTTGTGAGTTTGTGTATTCTGAAAACGCTTGTGACTTCGATGAACGCTTTGATATATATAATGTTTTCAACACCCATCTAGCTTATATTAACCATCTAGACTTCAAAACGAATAGTGGTTTTGCAAAAATGAAAACTACCTAAAAGTGTCTAAAATCGACTGGAAATCACGAAATAAGCATTTCAAGTTTCGTTGTTTTTTCATGGTTATTTGCCAAATTTTGTGAGTTTGTGTATTCTGAAAACGCTTGTGACTTCGATGAACGCTTTGATATATATAATGTTTTGAACACCCATCTAGCTTATATTAACCATCTAGACTTCAAAACGAATAGTGGTTTTGCAAAAATGAAAAGTACCTAAAAGTGTCTAATATCGACTGGAAATCACGAAATAAGCATTTTCAAGTTTTGTTGTTTTTTCATGGTTATTTGCCAAATTTGATGAGTTTGTGTATTCTGAAAACGGTTGTGACTTTGATGAACGCTTTGATAAATATAATGTTTTCAACACCCATCTACCTTATATTAACCATCTAGACTTCAAAACGAATAGTGGTTTTGCAAAAATGAAAACTACCTAAAAGTGTCTAATATCGACTGGAAATCACGAAATAAGCATTTTCAAGTTTTGTTGCTTTATCATGGATATTTGCCAAATTTTGTGAGTTTGTGTATTCTGAAAACGGTTGTGACTTTGATGAACGCTTTGATATATATAATGTTTTCAACACCCATCTAGCTTATATTAACCATCTAGACTTCAAAACGAATAGTGGTTTTGCAAAAATGAAAACTACCTAAAAGTGTCTAAAATCGACTGGAAATCACGAATTAAGCATTTTCAAGTTTTGTTGTTTTTTCATGGTTATTTGCCAAATTTTGTGAGTTTGTGTATTCTGAAAACGCTTGTGACTGATGAACGCTTTGATAAATATAATGTTTTCAACACCCATCTAGCTTATATTAACCATCTAGACTTCAAAACGAATAGTGGTTTTGCAAAAATGAAAACTACCTAAAAGTGTCTAAAATCGACTGGAAATCACGAAATAAGCATTTTCAAGTTTTGTTGCTTTATCATGGTTATTTGCCAAATTTTGTGAGTTTGTGTATTCTGAAAACGCTTGTGACTTTGATGAACGCTTTGATAAATATAATGTTTTCAACACCCATCTAGCTTATATTAACCATCTAGACTTCAAAACGAATAGAGGTTTTGAAAAATGAAAACTACCTAAAAGTGTCTAAAATCGACTGGAAATCACGAAATAAGCATTTTCAAGTTTTGTTGCTTTTTCATGGTTATTTGCCAAATTTTGTGAGTTTGTGTATTCTGAAAACGGTTGTGACTTCGATGAACGCTTTGATAAATATAATGTTTTCAACACCCATCTAGCTTATATTAACCATCTAGACTTCAAAACGAACAGTGGTTTTGCAAAAATGAAAACTACCTAAAAGTGTCTAAAATCGACTGGAAATCACGAAATAAGCATTTTCAAGTTTTGTTGCTTTTTCATGGTTATTTGCCAAATTTTGTGAGTTTGTGTATTCTGAAAACGGTTGTGACTTCGATGAACGCTTTGATAAATATAATGTTTTCAACACCCATCTAGACTTCAAAACGAACAGTGGTTTTGCAAAAATGAAAACTACCTAAAAGTGTCTAAAATCGACTGGAAATCACGAAATAAGCATTTTCAAGTTTTGTTGCTTTTTCATGGTTATTTGCCAAATTTTGTGAGTTTGTGTATTCTGAAAACGGTTGTGACTTCGATGAAGGCTTTGATAAATATAATGTTTTCAACACCCATCTAGCTTATATTAACCATCTAGACTTCAAAACGAACAGTGGTTTTGCAAAAATGAAAACTAACTAAAAGTGTCTAAAATCGACTGGAAATCACAAAATAAGCATTTTCAAGTTTTGTTGCTTTTTCATGGTTATTTGCCAAATTTTGTGAGTTTGTGTATTCTGAAAACGGTTGTGACTTCGATGAACGCTTTGATAAATATAATGTTTTCAACACCCATCTAGCTTATATTAACCATCTAGACTTCAAAACGAACAGTGGTTTTGCAAAAATGAAAACTACCTAAAAGTGTCTAAAATCGACTGGAAATCACGAAATAAGCATTTTCAAGTTTTGTTGCTTTTTCATGGTTATTTGCCAAATTTTGTGAGTTTGTGTATTCTGAAAACGGTTGTGACTTCGATGAACGCTTTGATAAATATAGTGTTTTCAACACCCATCTAGCTTATATTAACCATCTAGACTTCAAAACGAATAGAGGTTTTGAAAAATGAAAACTACCTAAAAGTGTCTAAAATCGACTGGAAATCACGAAATAAGCATTTTCAAGTTTTGTTGCTTTTTCATGGTTATTTGCCAAATTTTGTGAGTTTGTGTATTCTGAAAACGGTTGTGACTTCGATGAAGGCTTTGATAAATATAATGTTTTCAACACCCATCTAGCTTATATTAACCATCTAGACTTCAAAACGAACAGTGGTTTTGCAAAAATGAAAACTACCTAAAAGTGTCTAAAATCGACTGGAAATCACGAAATAAGCATTTTCAAGTTTTGTTGCTTTTTCATGGTTATTTGCCAAATTTTGTGAGTTTGTGTATTCTGAAAACGGTTGTGACTTCGATGAACGCTTTGATAAATATAGTGTTTTCAACACCCATCTAGCTTATATTAACCATCTAGACTTCAAAACGAATAGAGGTTTTGAAAAATGAAAACTACCTAAAAGTGTCTAAAATCGACTGGAAATCACGAAATAAGCATTTTCAAGTTTTGTTGCTTTTTCATGGTTATTTGCCAAATTTTGTGAGTTTGTGTATTCTGAAAACGGTTGTGACTTCGATGAACGCTTTGATAAATATAATGTTTTCAACACCCATCTAGCTTATATTAACCATCTAGACTTCAAAACGAACAGTGGTTTTGCAAAAATGAAAACTACCTAAAAGTGTCTAAAATCGACTAGAAATCACGAAATAAGCATTTTCAAGTTTTGTTGCTTTTTCATGGTTATTTGCCAAATTTTGTGAGTTTGTGTATTCTGAAAACGGTTGTGACTTCGATGAACGCTTTGATAAATATAATGTTTTCAACACCCATGTAGCTTATATTAACCATCTAGACTTCAAAACGAATAGTGGTTTTGCAAAAATGAAAACTACCTAAAAGTGTCTAAAATCGACTGGAAATCACGAAATAAGCATTTTCAAGTTTTGTTGCTTTTTCATGGTTATTTGCCAAATTTTGTGAGTTTGTGTATTCTGAAAACGGTTGTGACTTCGATGAACGCTTTGATAAATATAATGTTTTCAACACCCATCTAGCTTATATTAACCATCTAGACTTCAAAACGAACAGTGGTTTTGCAAAAATGAAAACTACCTAAAAGTGTCTAAAATCGACTGGAAATCACGAAATAAGCATTTTCATGTTTTGTTGCTTTTTCATGGTTATTTGCCAAATTTTGTGAGTTTGTGTATTCTGAAAACGGTTGTGACTTCGATGAACGCTTTGATAAATATAATGTTTTCAACACCCATCTAGCTTATATTAACCATCTAGACTTCAAAACGAACAGTGGTTTTGCAAAAATGAAAACTACCTAAAAGTGTCTAAAATCGACTGGAAATCACGAAATAAGCATTTTCAAGTTTTGTTGCTTTTTCATGGTTATTTGCCAAATTTTGTGAGTTTGTGTATTCTGAAAACGGTTGTGACTTCGATGAACGCTTTGATAAATATAGTGTTTTCAACACCCATCTAGCTTATATTAACCATCTAGACTTCAAAACGAATAGTGGTTTTGCAAAAATGAAAACTACCTAAAAGTGTCTAAAATCGACTGGAAATCACGAAATAAGCATTTTCAAGTTTTGTTGCTTTTTCATGGTTATTTGCCAAATTTTGTGAGTTTGTGTATTCTGAAAACGGTTGTGACTTCGATGAACGCTTTGATAAATATAATGTTTTCAACACCCATCTAGCTTATATTAACCATCTAGACTTCAAATCGAACAGTGGTTTTGCGAAAATGAAAACTACCTAAAAGTGTCTAAAATCGACTGGAAATCACGAAATAAGCATTTTCATGTTTTGTTGCTTTTTCATGGTTATTTGCCAAATTTTGTGAGTTTGTGTATTCTGAAAACGGTTGTGACTTCGATGAACGCTTTGATAAATATAATGTTTTCAACACCCATGTAGCTTATATTAACCATCTAGACTTCAAAACGAATAGTGGTTTTGCAAAAATGAAAACTACCTAAAAGTGTCTAAAATCGACTGGAAATCACGAAATAAGCATTTTCAAGTTTTGTTGCTTTTTCATGGTTATTTGCCAAATTTTGTGAGTTTGTGTATTCTGAAAACGGTTGTGACTTCGATGAACGCTTTGATAAATATAATGTTTTCAACACCCATCTAGCTTATATTAACCATCTAGACTTCAAAACGAACAGTGGTTTTGCAAAAATGAAAGCTACCTAAAAGTGTCTAAAATCGACTAGAAATCACGAAATAAGCATTTTCAAGTTTTGTTGCTTTCTCATGGTTATTTGCCAAATTTTGTGAGTTTGTGTATTCTGAAAACGGTTGTGACTTCGATGAACGCTTTGATAAATATAATGTTTTCAACACCCATGTAGCTTATATTAACCATCTAGACTTCAAAACGAACAGTGGTTTTGCAAAAATGAAAACTACCTAAAAGTGTCTAAAATCGACTGGAAATCACGAAATAAGCATTTTCATGTTTTGTTGCTTTTTCATGGTTATTTGCCAAATTTTGTGAGTTTGTGTATTCTGAAAACGGTTGTGACTTCGATGAACGCTTTGATAAATATAATGTTTTCAACACCCATCTAGCTTATATTAACCATCTAGACTTCAAAACGAACAGTGGTTTTGCAAAAATGAAAACTACCTAAAAGTGTCTAAAATCGACTGGAAATCACGAAATAAGCATTTTCAAGTTTTGTTGCTTTTTCATGGTTATTTGCCAAATTTTGTGAGTTTGTGTATTCTGAAAACGGTTGTGACTTCGATGAACGCTTTGATAAATATAGTGTTTTCAACACCCATCTAGCTTATATTAACCATCTAGACTTCAAAACGAATAGTGGTTTTGCAAAAATGAAAACTACCTAAAAGTGTCTAAAATCGACTGGAAATCACGAAATAAGCATTTTCAAGTTTTGTTGCTTTTTCATGGTTATTTGCCAAATTTTGTGAGTTTGTGTATTCTGAAAACAGTTGTGACTTCGATGAACGGTTTGATAAATATAATGTTTTCAACACCCATCTAGCTTATATTAACCATCTAGACTTCAAAACGAACAGTGGTTTTGCAAAAATGAAAACTACCTAAAAGTGTCTAAAATCGACTAGAAATCACGAAATAAGCATTTTCAAGTTTTGTTGCTTTTTCATGGTTATTTGCCAAATTTTGTGAGTTTGTGTATTCTGAAAACGGTTGTGACTTCGATGAACGCTTTGATAAATATAATGTTTTCAACACCCATGTAGCTTATATTAACCATCTAGACTTCAAAACGAATAGTGGTTTTGCAAAAATGAAAACTACCTAAAAGTGTCTAAAATCGACTGGAAATCACGAAATAAGCATTTTCAAGTTTTGTTGCTTTTTCATGGTTATTTGCCAAATTTTGTGAGTTTGTGTATTCTGAAAACGGTTGTGACTTCGATGAACGCTTTGATAAATATAATGTTTTCAACACCCATCTAGCTTATATTAACCATCTAGACTTCAAAACGAACAGTGGTTTTGCAAAAATGAAAACTACCTAAAAGTGTCTAAAATCGACTGGAAATCACGAAATAAGCATTTTCATGTTTTGTTGCTTTTTCATGGTTATTTGCCAAATTTTGTGAGTTTGTGTATTCTGAAAACGGTTGTGACTTCGATGAACGCTTTGATAAATATAATGTTTTCAACACCCATCTAGCTTATATTAACCATCTAGACTTCAAAACGAACAGTGGTTTTGCAAAAATGAAAACTACCTAAAAGTGTCTAAAATCGACTGGAAATCACGAAATAAGCATTTTCAAGTTTTGTTGCTTTTTCATGGTTATTTGCCAAATTTTGTGAGTTTGTGTATTCTGAAAACGGTTGTGACTTCGATGAACGCTTTGATAAATATAGTGTTTTCAACACCCATCTAGCTTATATTAACCATCTAGACTTCAAAACGAATAGTGGTTTTGCAAAAATGAAAACTACCTAAAAGTGTCTAAAATCGACTGGAAATCACGAAATAAGCATTTTCAAGTTTTGTTGCTTTTTCATGGTTATTTGCCAAATTTTGTGAGTTTGTGTATTCTGAAAACGGTTGTGACTTCGATGAACGCTTTGATAAATATAATGTTTTCAACACCCATCTAGCTTATATTAACCATCTAGACTTCAAATCGAACAGTGGTTTTGCGAAAATGAAAACTACCTAAAAGTGTCTAAAATCGACTGGAAATCACGAAATAAGCATTTTCATGTTTTGTTGCTTTTTCATGGTTATTTGCCAAATTTTGTGAGTTTGTGTATTCTGAAAACGGTTGTGACTTCGATGAACGCTTTGATAAATATAATGTTTTCAACACCCATGTAGCTTATATTAACCATCTAGACTTCAAAACGAATAGTGGTTTTGCAAAAATGAAAACTACCTAAAAGTGTCTAAAATCGACTGGAAATCACGAAATAAGCATTTTCAAGTTTTGTTGCTTTTTCATGGTTATTTGCCAAATTTTGTGAGTTTGTGTATTCTGAAAACGGTTGTGACTTCGATGAACGCTTTGATAAATATAATGTTTTCAACACCCATCTAGCTTATATTAACCATCTAGACTTGAAAACGAACAGTGGTTTTGCAAAAATGAAAACTACCTAAAAGTGTCTAAAATCGACTGGAAATCACGAAATAAGCATTTTCAAGTTTTGTTGCTTTTTCATGGTTATTTGCCAAATTTTGTGAGTTTGTGTATTCTGAAAACGGTTGTGACTTCGATGAACGCTTTGATAAATATAATGTTTTCAACACCCATCTAGCTTATATTAACCATCTAGACTTCAAAACGAACAGTGGTTTTGCAAAAATGAAAACTACCTAAAAGTGTCTAAAATCGACTGGAAATCACGAAATAAGCATTTTCAAGTTTTGTTGCTTTTTCATGGTTATTTGCCAAATTTTGTGAGTTTGTGTATTCTGAAAACGGTTGTGACTTCGATGAACGCTTTGATAAATATAATGTTTTCAACACCCATCTAGCTTATATTAACCATCTAGACTTCAAAACGAACAGTGGTTTTGCAAAAATGAAAACTACCTAAAAGTGTCTAAAATCGACTGGAAATCACGAAATAAGCATTTTCAAGTTTTGTAGCTTTTTCATGGTTAGTTGCCAAATTTTGTGAGTTTGTGTATTCGGAAAACGGTTGTGACTTCGATGAACGCTTTGATAAATATAGTGTTTTCAACACCCATCTAGCTTATATTAACCATCTAGACTTCAAAACGAATAGTGGTTTTGCAAAAATGAAAACTACCTAAAAGTGTCTAAAATCGACTGGAAATCACGAAATAAGCATTTTCAAGTTTTGTTGCTTTTTCATGGTTATTTGCCAAATTTTGTGAGTTTGTGTATTCTGAAAACGGTTGTGACTTCGATGAACGCTTTGATAAATATAGTGTTTTCAACACCCATCTAGCTTATATTAACCATCTAGACTTCAAAACGAATAGTGGTTTTGCAAAAATGAAAACTACCTAAAAGTGTCTAAAATCGACTGGAAATCACGAAATAAGCATTTTCAAGTTTTGTTGCTTTTTCATGGTTATTTGCCAAATTTTGTGAGTTTGTGTATTCTGAAAACGGTTGTGACTTCGATGAACGCTTTGATAAATATAATGTTTTCAACACCCATCTAGCTTATATTAACCATCTAGACTTCAAAACGAACAGTGGTTTTGCAAAAATGAAAACTACCTAAAAGTGTCTAAAATCGACTGGAAATCACGAAATAAGCATTTTCAAGTTTTGTTGCTTTTTCATGGTTATTTGCCAAATTTTGTGAGTTTGTGTATTCTGAAAACGGTTGTGACTTCGATGTACGCTTTGATAAATATAGTGTTTTCAACACCCATCTAGCTTATATTAACCATCTAGACTTCAAAACGAACAGTGGTTTTGCAAAAATGAAAACTACCTAAAAGTGTCTAAAATCGACTAGAAATCACGAAATAAGCATTTTCAAGTTTTGTTGCTTTTTCATGGTTATTTGCCAAATTTTGTGAGTTTGTGTATTCTGAAAACGGTTGTGACTTCGATGAACGCTTTGATAAATATAATGTTTTCAACACCCATGTAGCTTATATTAACCATCTAGACTTCAAAACGAATAGTGGTTTTGCAAAAATGAAAACTACCTAAAAGTGTCTAAAATCGACTGGAAATCACGAAATAAGCATTTTCAAGTTTTGTTGCTTTTTCATGGTTATTTGCCAAATTTTGTGAGTTTGTGTATTCTGAAAACGGTTGTGACTTCGATGAACGCTTTGATAAATATAATGTTTTCAACACCCATCTAGCTTATATTAACCATCTAGACTTGAAAACGAACAGTGGTTTTGCAAAAATGAAAACTACCTAAAAGTGTCTAAAATCGACTGGAAATCACGAAATAAGCATTTTCAAGTTTTGTTGCTTTTTCATGGTTATTTGCCAAATTTTGTGAGTTTGTGTATTCTGAAAACGGTTGTGACTTCGATGAACGCTTTGATAAATATAATGTTTTCAACACCCATGTAGCTTATATTAACCATCTAGACTTCAAAACGAACAGTGGTTTTGCAAAAATGAAAACTACCTAAAAGTGTCTAAAATCGACTGGAAATCACGAAATAAGCATTTTCAAGTTTTGTTGCTTTTTCATGGTTATTTGCCAAATTTTGTGAGTTTGTGTATTCTGAAAACGGTTGTGACTTCGATGAACGCTTTGATAAATATAATGTTTTCAACACCCATCTAGCTTATATTAACCATCTAGACTTCAAAACGAACAGTGGTTTTGCAAAAATGAAAACTACCTAAAAGTGTCTAAAATCGACTGGAAATCACGAAATAAGCATTTTCAAGTTTTGTAGCTTTTTCATGGTTAGTTGCCAAATTTTGTGAGTTTGTGTATTCGGAAAACGGTTGTGACTTCGATGAACGCTTTGATAAATATAGTGTTTTCAACACCCATCTAGCTTATATTAACCATCTAGACTTCAAAACGAATAGTGGTTTTGCAAAAATGAAAACTACCTAAAAGTGTCTAAAATCGACTGGAAATCACGAAATAAGCATTTTCAAGTTTTGTTGCTTTTTCATGGTTATTTGCCAAATTTTGTGAGTTTGTGTATTCTGAAAACGGTTGTGACTTCGATGAACGCTTTGATAAATATAGTGTTTTCAACACCCATCTAGCTTATATTAACCATCTAGACTTCAAAACGAATAGTGGATTTGCAAAAATGAAAACTACCTAAAAGTGTCTAAAATCGACTGGAAATCACGAAATAAGCATTTTCAAGTTTTGTTGCTTTTTCATGGTTATTTGCCAAATTTTGTGAGTTTGTGTATTCTGAAAACGGTTGTGACTTCGATGAACGCTTTGATAAATATAATGTTTTCAACACCCATCTAGCTTATATTAACCATCTAGACTTCAAAACGAACAGTGGTTTTGCAAAAATGAAAACTACCTAAAAGTGTCTAAAATCGACTGGAAATCACGAAATAAGCATTTTCAAGTTTTGTTGCTTTTTCATGGTTATTTGCCAAATTTTGTGAGTTTGTGTATTCTGAAAACGGTTGTGACTTCGATGTACGCTTTGATAAATATAGTGTTTTCAACACCCATCTAGCTTATATTAACCATCTAGACTTCAAAACGAACAGTGGTTTTGCAAAAATGAAAACTACCTAAAAGTGTCTAAAATCGACTAGAAATCACGAAATAAGCATTTTCAAGTTTTGTTGCTTTTTCATGGTTATTTGCCAAATTTTGTGAGTTTGTGTATTCTGAAAACGGTTGTGACTTCGATGAACGCTTTGATAAATATAATGTTTTCAACACCCATGTAGCTTATATTAACCATCTAGACTTCAAAACGAATAGTGGTTTTGCAAAAATGAAAACTACCTAAAAGTGTCTAAAATCGACTGGAAATCACGAAATAAGCATTTTCAAGTTTTGTTGCTTTTTCATGGTTATTTGCCAAATTTTGTGAGTTTGTGTATTCTGAAAACGGTTGTGACTTCGATGAACGCTTTGATAAATATAATGTTTTCAACACCCATCTAGCTTATATTAACCATCTAGACTTCAAAACGAACAGTGGTTTTGCAAAAATGAAAACTACCTAAAAGTGTCTAAAATCGACTGGAAATCACGAAATAAGCATTTTCATGTTTTGTTGCTTTTTCATGGTTATTTGCCAAATTTTGTGAGTTTGTGTATTCTGAAAACGGTTGTGACTTCGATGAACGCTTTGATAAATATAATGTTTTCAACACCCATGTAGCTTATATTAACCATCTAGACTTCAAAACGAATAGTGGTTTTGCAAAAATGAAAACTACCTAAAAGTGTCTAAAATCGACTGGAAATCACGAAATAAGCATTTTCAAGTTTTGTTGCTTTTTCATGGTTATTTGCCAAATTTTGTGAGTTTGTGTATTCTGAAAACGGTTGTGACTTCGATGAACGCTTTGATAAATATAATGTTTTCAACACCCATCTAGCTTATATTAACCATCTAGACTTGAAAACGAACAGTGGTTTTGCAAAAATGAAAACTACCTAAAAGTGTCTAAAATCGACTGGAAATCACGAAATAAGCATTTTCAAGTTTTGTTGCTTTTTCATGGTTATTTGCCAAATTTTGTGAGTTTGTGTATTCTGAAAACGGTTGTGACTTCGATGAACGCTTTGATAAATATAATGTTTTCAACACCCATGTAGCTTATATTAACCATCTAGACTTCAAAACGAACAGTGGTTTTGCAAAGATGAAAACTACCTAAAAGTGTCTAAAATCGACTGGAAATCACGAAATAAGCATTTTCAAGTTTTGTTGCTTTTTCATGGTTATTTGCCAAATTTTGTGAGTTTGTGTATTCTGAAAACGGTTGTGACTTCGATGAACGCTTTGATAAATATAATGTTTTCAACACCCATCTAGCTTATATTAACCATCTAGACTTCAAAACGAACAGTGGTTTTGCAAAAATGAAAACTACCTAAAAGTGTCTAAAATCGACTGGAAATCACGAAATAAGCATTTTCAAGTTTTGTAGCTTTTTCATGGTTAGTTGCCAAATTTTGTGAGTTTGTGTATTCGGAAAACGGTTGTGACTTCGATGAACGCTTTGATAAATATAGTGTTTTCAACACCCATCTAGCTTATATTAACCATCTAGACTTCAAAACGAATAGTGGTTTTGCAAAAATGAAAACTACCTAAAAGTGTCTAAAATCGACTGGAAATCACGAAATAAGCATTTTCAAGTTTTGTTGCTTTTTCATGGTTATTTGCCAAATTTTGTGAGTTTGTGTATTCTGAAAACGGTTGTGACTTCGATGAACGCTTTGATAAATATAATGTTTTCAACACCCATGTAGCTTATATTAACCATCTAGACTTCAAAACGAACAGTGGTTTTGCAAAAATGAAAACTACCTAAAAGTGTCTAAAATCGACTGGAAATCACGAAATAAGCATTTTCAAGTTTTGTTGCTTTTTCATGGTTATTTGCCAAATTTTGTGAGTTTGTGTATTCTGAAAACGGTTGTGACTTCGATGAACGCTTTGATAAATATAATGTTTTCAACACCCATCTAGCTTATATTAACCATCTAGACTTCAAAACGAACAGTGGTTTTGCAAAAATGAAAACTACCTAAAAGTGTCTAAAATCGACTGGAAATCACGAAATAAGCATTTTCAAGTTTTGTAGCTTTTTCATGGTTAGTTGCCAAATTTTGTGAGTTTGTGTATTCGGAAAACGGTTGTGACTTCGATGAACGCTTTGATAAATATAGTGTTTTCAACACCCATCTAGCTTATATTAACCATCTAGACTTCAAAACGAATAGTGGTTTTGCAAAAATGAAAACTACCTAAAAGTGTCTAAAATCGACTGGAAATCACGAAATAAGCATTTTCAAGTTTTGTTGCTTTTTCATGGTTATTTGCCAAATTTTGTGAGTTTGTGTATTCTGAAAACGGTTGTGACTTCGATGAACGCTTTGATAAATATAGTGTTTTCAACACCCATCTAGCTTATATTAACCATCTAGACTTCAAAACGAATAGTGGTTTTGCAAAAATGAAAACTACCTAAAAGTGTCTAAAATCGACTGGAAATCACGAAATAAGCATTTTCAAGTTTTGTTGCTTTTTCATGGTTATTTGCCAAATTTTGTGAGTTTGTGTATTCTGAAAACGGTTGTGACTTCGATGAACGCTTTGATAAATATAATGTTTTCAACACCCATCTAGCTTATATTAACCATCTAGACTTCAAAACGAACAGTGGTTTTGCAAAAATGAAAACTACCTAAAAGTGTCTAAAATCGACTGGAAATCACGAAATAAGCATTTTCAAGTTTTGTTGCTTTTTCATGGTTATTTGCCAAATTTTGTGAGTTTGTGTATTCTGAAAACGGTTGTGACTTCGATGTACGCTTTGATAAATATAGTGTTTTCAACACCCATCTAGCTTATATTAACCATCTAGACTTCAAAACGAACAGTGGTTTTGCAAAAATGAAAACTACCTAAAAGTGTCTAAAATCGACTAGAAATCACGAAATAAGCATTTTCAAGTTTTGTTGCTTTTTCATGGTTATTTGCCAAATTTTGTGAGTTTGTGTATTCTGAAAACGGTTGTGACTTCGATGAACGCTTTGATAAATATAATGTTTTCAACACCCATGTAGCTTATATTAACCATCTAGACTTCAAAACGAATAGTGGTTTTGCAAAAATGAAAACTACCTAAAAGTGTCTAAAATCGACTGGAAATCACGAAATAAGCATTTTCAAGTTTTGTTGCTTTTTCATGGTTATTTGCCAAATTTTGTGAGTTTGTGTATTCTGAAAACGGTTGTGACTTCGATGAACGCTTTGATAAATATAATGTTTTCAACACCCATCTAGCTTATATTAACCATCTAGACTTCAAAACGAACAGTGGTTTTGCAAAAATGAAAACTACCTAAAAGTGTCTAAAATCGACTGGAAATCACGAAATAAGCATTTTCATGTTTTGTTGCTTTTTCATGGTTATTTGCCAAATTTTGTGAGTTTGTGTATTCTGAAAACGGTTGTGACTTCGATGAACGCTTTGATAAATATAATGTTTTCAACACCCATGTAGCTTATATTAACCATCTAGACTTCAAAACGAATAGTGGTTTTGCAAAAATGAAAACTACCTAAAAGTGTCTAAAATCGACTGGAAATCACGAAATAAGCATTTTCAAGTTTTGTTGCTTTTTCATGGTTATTTGGCAAATTTTGTGTTTGTGTATTCTGAAAACGGTTGTGACTTCGATGAACGCTTTGATAAATATAATGTTTTCAACACCCATCTAGCTTATATTAACCATCTAGACTTCAAAACGAACAGTGGTTTTGCAAAAATGAAAACTACCTAAAAGTGTCTAAAATCGACTGGAAATCACGAAATAAGCATTTTCAAGTTTTGTTGCTTTTTCATGGTTATTTGCCAAATTTTGTGAGTTTGTGTATTCTGAAAACGGTTGTGACTTCGATGAACGCTTTGATAAATATAATGTTTTCAACACCCATCTAGCTTATATTAACCATCTAGACTTCAAAACGAACAGTGGTTTTGCAAAAATGAAAACTACCTAAAAGTGTCTAAAATCGACTGGAAATCACGAAATAAGCATTTTCAAGTTTTGTTGCTTTTTCATGGTTATTTGCCAAATTTTGTGAGTTTGTGTATTCTGAAAACGGTTGTGACTTCGATGAACGCTTTGATAAATATAATGTTTTCAACACCCATCTAGCTTATATTAACCATCTAGACTTCAAAACGAACAGTGGTTTTGCAAAAATGAAAACTACCTAAAAGTGTCTAAAATCGACTGGAAATCACGAAATAAGCATTTTCAAGTTTTGTAGCTTTTTCATGGTTAGTTGCCAAATTTTGTGAGTTTGTGTATTCGGAAAACGGTTGTGACTTCGATGAACGCTTTGATAAATATAGTGTTTTCAACACCCATCTAGCTTATATTAACCATCTAGACTTCAAAACGAATAGTGGTTTTGCAAAAATGAAAACTACCTAAAAGTGTCTAAAATCGACTGGAAATCACGAAATAAGCATTTTCAAGTTTTGTTGCTTTTTCATGGTTATTTGCCAAATTTTGTGAGTTTGTGTATTCTGAAAACGGTTGTGACTTCGATGAACGCTTTGATAAATATAGTGTTTTCAACACCCATCTAGCTTATATTAACCATCTAGACTTCAAAACGAATAGTGGTTTTGCAAAAATGAAAACTACCTAAAAGTGTCTAAAATCGACTGGAAATCACGAAATAAGCATTTTCAAGTTTTGTTGCTTTTTCATGGTTATTTGCCAAATTTTGTGAGTTTGTGTATTCTGAAAACGGTTGTGACTTCGATGAACGCTTTGATAAATATAATGTTTTCAACACCCATCTAGCTTATATTAACCATCTAGATTTCAAAACGAACAGTGGTTTTGCAAAAATGAAAACTACCTAAAAGTGTCTAAAATCGACTGGAAATCACGAAATAAGCATTTTCATGTTTTGTTGCTTTTTCATGGTTATTTGCCAAATTTTGTGAGTTTGTGTATTCTGAAAACGGTTGTGACTTCGATGAACGCTTTGATAAATATAATGTTTTCAACACCCATGTAGCTTATATTAACCATCTAGACTTCAAAACGAATAGTGGTTTTGCAAAAATGAAAACTACCTAAAAGTGTCTAAAATCGACTGGAAATCACGAAATAAGCATTTTCAAGTTTTGTTGCTTTTTCATGGTTATTTGCCAAATTTTGTGAGTTTGTGTATTCTGAAAACGGTTGTGACTTCGATGAACGCTTTGATAAATATAATGTTTTCAACACCCATCTAGCTTATATTAACCATCTAGACTTGAAAACGAACAGTGGTTTTGCAAAAATGAAAACTACCTAAAAGTGTCTAAAATCGACTGGAAATCACGAAATAAGCATTTTCAAGTTTTGTTGCTTTTTCATGGTTATTTGCCAAATTTTGTGAGTTTGTGTATTCTGAAAACGGTTGTGACTTCGATGAACGCTTTGATAAATATAATGTTTTCAACACCCATGTAGCTTATATTAACCATCTAGACTTCAAAACGAACAGTGGTTTTGCAAAAATGAAAACTACCTAAAAGTGTCTAAAATCGACTGGAAATCACGAAATAAGCATTTTCAAGTTTTGTTGCTTTTTCATGGTTATTTGCCAAATTTTGTGAGTTTGTGTATTCTGAAAACGGTTGTGACTTCGATGAACGCTTTGATAAATATAATGTTTTCAACACCCATCTAGCTTATATTAACCATCTAGACTTCAAAACGAACAGTGGTTTTGCAAAAATGAAAACTACCTAAAAGTGTCTAAAATCGACTGGAAATCACGAAATAAGCATTTTCAAGTTTTGTAGCTTTTTCATGGTTAGTTGCCAAATTTTGTGAGTTTGTGTATTCGGAAAACGGTTGTGACTTCGATGAACGCTTTGATAAATATAGTGTTTTCAACACCCATCTAGCTTATATTAACCATCTAGACTTCAAAACGAATATTGGTTTTGCAAAAATGAAAACTACCTAAAAGTGTCTAAAATCGACTGGAAATCACGAAATAAGCATTTTCAAGTTTTGTTGCTTTTTCATGGTTATTTGCCAAATTTTGTGAGTTTGTGTATTCTGAAAACGGTTGTGACTTCGATGAACGCTTTGATAAATATAGTGTTTTCAACACCCATCTAGCTTATATTAACCATCTAGACTTCAAAACGAATAGTGGTTTTGCAAAAATGAAAACTACCTAAAAGTGTCTAAAATCGACTGGAAATCACGAAATAAGCATTTTCAAGTTTTGTTGCTTTTTCATGGTTATTTGCCAAATTTTGTGAGTTTGTGTATTCTGAAAACGGTTGTGACTTCGATGAACGCTTTGATAAATATAATGTTTTCAACACCCATCTAGCTTATATTAACCATCTAGACTTCAAAACGAACAGTGGTTTTGCAAAAATGAAAACTACCTAAAAGTGTCTAAAATCGACTGGAAATCACGAAATAAGCATTTTCAAGTTTTGTTGCTTTTTCATGGTTATTTGCCAAATTTTGTGAGTTTGTGTATTCTGAAAACGGTTGTGACTTCGATGTACGCTTTGATAAATATAGTGTTTTCAACACCCATCTAGCTTATATTAACCATCTAGACTTCAAAACGAATAGTCGTTTTGCAAAAATGAAAACTACCTAAAAGTGTCTAAAATCGACTGGAAATCACGAAATAAGCATTTTCAAGTTTTGTTGCTTTTTCATGGTTATTTGCCAAATTTTGTGAGTTTGTGTATTCTGAAAACGGTTGTGACTTCGATGAACGCTTTGATAAATATAATGTTTTCAACACCCATCTAGCTTATATTAACCATCTAGACTTCAAGACGAACAGTGGTTTTGCAAAAATGAAAACTACCTAAAAGTGTCTAAAATCGACTGGAAATCACGAAATAAGCATTTTCAAGATTTGTTGCTTTTTCATGGTTATTTGCCAAATTTTGTGAGTTTGTGTATTCTGAAAACGGTTGTGACTTCGATGAACGCTTTGATAAATATAATGTTTTCAACACCCATGTAGCTTATATTAACCATCTAGACTTCAAAACGAACAGTGGTTTTGCAAAAATGAAAACTACCTAAAAGTGTCTAAAATCGACTGGAAATCACGAAATAAGCATTTTCAAGTTTTGTTGCTTTTTCATGGTTATTTGCCAAATTTTGTGAGTTTGTGTATTCTGAAAACGGTTGTGACTTCGATGAACGCTTTGATAAATATAGTGTTTTCAACACCCATCTAGCTTATATTAACCATCTAGACTTCAAAACGAATAGTGGTTTTGCAAAAATGAAAACTACCTAAAAGTGTCTAAAATCGACTGGAAATCACGAAATAAGCATTTTCAAGTTTTGTTGCTTTTTCATGGTTATTTGCCAAATTTTGTGAGTTTGTGTATTCTGAAAACGGTTGTGACTTCGATGAACGCTTTGATAAATATAATGTTTTCAACACCCATCTAGCTTATATTAACCATCTAGACTTCAAAACGAACAGTGGTTTTGCAAAAATGAAAACTACCTAAAAGTGTCTAAAATCGACTGGAAATCACGAAATAAGCATTTTCAAGTTTTGTTGCTTTTTCATGGTTATTTGCCAAATTTTGTGAGTTTGTGTATTCTGAAAACGGTTGTGACTTCGATGAACGCTTTGATAAATATAATGTTTTCAACACCCATCTAGCTTATATTAACCATCTAGACTTCAAAACGAACAGTGGTTTTGCAAAAATGAAAACTACCTAAAAGTGTCTAAAATCGACTGGAAATCACGAAATAAGCATTTTCAAGTTTTGTTGCTTTTTCATGGTTATTTGCCAAATTTTGTGAGTTTGTGTATTCTGAAAACGGTTGTGACTTCGATGAACGCTTTGATAAATATAGTGTTTTCAACACCCATCTAGCTTATATTAACCATCTAGACTTCAAAACGAATAGTCGTTTTGCAAAAATGAAAACTACCTAAAAGTGTCTAAAATCGACTGGAAATCACGAAATAAGCATTTTCAAGTTTTGTTGCTTTTTCATGGTTATTTGCCAAATTTTGTGAGTTTGTGTATTCTGAAAACGGTTGTGACTTCGATGAACGCTTTGATAAATATAATGTTTTCAACACCCATCTAGCTTATATTAACCATCTAGACTTCAAGACGAACAGTGGTTTTGCAAAAATGAAAACTACCTAAAAGTGTCTAAAATCGACTGGAAATCACGAAATAAGCATTTTCAAGATTTGTTGCTTTTTCATGGTTATTTGCCAAATTTTGTGAGTTTGTGTATTCTGAAAACGGTTGTGACTTCGATGAACGCTTTGATAAATATAATGTTTTCAACACCCATCTAGCTTATATTAACCATCTAGACTTCAAAACGAACAGTGGTTTTGCAAAAATGAAATCTACCTAAAAGTGTCTAAAATCGACTGGAAATCACGAAATAAGCATTTTCATGTTTTGTTGCTTTTTCATGGTTATTTGCCAAATTTTGTGAGTTTGTGTATTCTGAAAACGGTTGTGACTTCGATGAACGCTTTGATAAATATAATGTTTTCAACACCCATGTAGCTTATATTAACCATCTAGACTTCAAAACGAACAGTGGTTTTGCAAAAATGAAAACTACCTAAAAGTGTCTAAAATCGACTGGAAATCACGAAATAAGCATTTTCAAGTTTTGTTGCTTTTTCATGGTTATTTGCCAAATTTTGTGAGTTTGTGTATTCTGAAAACGGTTGTGACTTCGATGAACGCTTTGATAAATATAGTGTTTTCAACACCCATCTAGCTTATATTAACCATCTAGACTTCAAAACGAATAGTGGTTTTGCAAAAATGAAAACTACCTAAAAGTGTCTAAAATCGACTGGAAATCACGAAATAAGCATTTTCAAGTTTTGTTGCTTTTTCATGGTTATTTGCCAAATTTTGTGAGTTTGTGTATTCTGAAAACGGTTGTGACTTCGATGAACGCTTTGATAAATATAATGTTTTCAACACCCATCTAGCTTATATTAACCATCTAGACTTCAAAACGAACAGTGGTTTTGCAAAAATGAAAGCTACCTAAAAGTGTCTAAAATCGACTAGAAATCACGAAATAAGCATTTTCAAGTTTTGTTGCTTTCTCATGGTTATTTGCCAAATTTTGTGAGTTTGTGTATTCTGAAAACGGTTGTGACTTCGATGAACGCTTTGATAAATATAATGTTTTCAACACCCATGTAGCTTATATTAACCATCTAGACTTCAAAACGAACAGTGGTTTTGCAAAAATGAAAACTACCTAAAAGTGTCTAAAATCGACTGGAAATCACGAAATAAGCATTTTCATGTTTTGTTGCTTTTTCATGGTTATTTGCCAAATTTTGTGAGTTTGTGTATTCTGAAAACGGTTGTGACTTCGATGAACGCTTTGATAAATATAATGTTTTCAACACCCATCTAGCTTATATTAACCATCTAGACTTCAAAACGAACAGTGGTTTTGCAAAAATGAAAACTACCTAAAAGTGTCTAAAATCGACTGGAAATCACGAAATAAGCATTTTCAAGTTTTGTTGCTTTTTCATGGTTATTTGCCAAATTTTGTGAGTTTGTGTATTCTGAAAACGGTTGTGACTTCGATGAACGCTTTGATAAATATAGTGTTTTCAACACCCATCTAGCTTATATTAACCATCTAGACTTCAAAACGAATAGTGGTTTTGCAAAAATGAAAACTACCTAAAAGTGTCTAAAATCGACTGGAAATCACGAAATAAGCATTTTCAAGTTTTGTTGCTTTTTCATGGTTATTTGCCAAATTTTGTGAGTTTGTGTATTCTGAAAACAGTTGTGACTTCGATGAACGGTTTGATAAATATAATGTTTTCAACACCCATCTAGCTTATATTAACCAT
The DNA here is from genome assembly GCF_046866305.1 of Octopus bimaculoides. Taxonomy (NCBI): domain Eukaryota; kingdom Metazoa; phylum Mollusca; class Cephalopoda; order Octopoda; family Octopodidae; genus Octopus; species Octopus bimaculoides. The sequence continues at coordinate 106,430 of NW_028315336.1, read as the reverse complement.
CTAGACTTCAAAACGAACAGTGGTTTTGCAAAAATGAAAACTACCTAAAAGTGTCTAAAATCGACTAGAAATCACGAAATAAGCATTTTCAAGTTTTGTTGCTTTTTCATGGTTATTTGCCAAATTTTGTGAGTTTGTGTATTCTGAAAACGGTTGTGACTTCGATGAACGCTTTGATAAATATAATGTTTTCAACACCCATGTAGCTTATATTAACCATCTAGACTTCAAAACGAATAGTGGTTTTGCAAAAATGAAAACTACCTAAAAGTGTCTAAAATCGACTGGAAATCACGAAATAAGCATTTTCAAGTTTTGTTGCTTTTTCATGGTTATTTGCCAAATTTTGTGAGTTTGTGTATTCTGAAAACGGTTGTGAATTCGATGAACGCTTTGATAAATATAATGTTTTCAACACCCATCTAGCTTATATTAACCATCTAGACTTCAAAACGAACAGTGGTTTTGCAAAAATGAAAACTACCTAAAAGTGTCTAAAATCGACTGGAAATCACGAAATAAGCATTTTCATGTTTTGTTGCTTTTTCATGGTTATTTGCCAAATTTTGTGAGTTTGTGTATTCTGAAAACGGTTGTGACTTCGATGAACGCTTTGATAAATATAATGTTTTCAACACCCATCTAGCTTATATTAACCATCTAGACTTCAAAACGAACAGTGGTTTTGCAAAAATGAAAACTACCTAAAAGTGTCTAAAATCGACTGGAAATCACGAAATAAGCATTTTCAAGTTTTGTTGCTTTTTCATGGTTATTTGCCAAATTTTGTGAGTTTGTGTATTCTGAAAACGGTTGTGACTTCGATGAACGCTTTGATAAATATAGTGTTTTCAACACCCATCTAGCTTATATTAACCATCTAGACTTCAAAACGAATAGTGGTTTTGCAAAAATGAAAACTACCTAAAAGTGTCTAAAATCGACTGGAAATCACGAAATAAGCATTTTCAAGTTTTGTTGCTTTTTCATGGTTATTTGCCAAATTTTGTGAGTTTGTGTATTCTGAAAACGGTTGTGACTTCGATGAACGCTTTGATAAATATAATGTTTTCAACACCCATCTAGCTTATATTAACCATCTAGACTTCAAATCGAACAGTGGTTTTGCAAAAATGAAAACTACCTAAAAGTGTCTAAAATCGACTGGAAATCACGAAATAAGCATTTTCATGTTTTGTTGCTTTTTCATGGTTATTTGCCAAATTTTGTGAGTTTGTGTATTCTGAAAACGGTTGTGACTTCGATGAACGCTTTGATAAATATAATGTTTTCAACACCCATGTAGCTTATATTAACCATCTAGACTTCAAAACGAATAGTGGTTTTGCAAAAATGAAAACTACCTAAAAGTGTCTAAAATCGACTGGAAATCACGAAATAAGCATTTTCAAGTTTTGTTGCTTTTTCATGGTTATTTGCCAAATTTTGTGAGTTTGTGTATTCTGAAAACGGTTGTGACTTCGATGAACGCTTTGATAAATATAATGTTTTCAACACCCATCTAGCTTATATTAACCATCTAGACTTGAAAACGAACAGTGGTTTTGCAAAAATGAAAACTACCTAAAAGTGTCTAAAATCGACTGGAAATCACGAAATAAGCATTTTCAAGTTTTGTTGCTTTTTCATGGTTATTTGCCAAATTTTGTGAGTTTGTGTATTCTGAAAACGGTTGTGACTTCGATGAACGCTTTGATAAATATAATGTTTTCAACACCCATCTAGCTTATATTAACCATCTAGACTTCAAAACGAACAGTGGTTTTGCAAAAATGAAAACTACCTAAAAGTGTCTAAAATCGACTGGAAATCACGAAATAAGCATTTTCAAGTTTTGTTGCTTTTTCATGGTTATTTGCCAAATTTTGTGAGTTTGTGTATTCTGAAAACGGTTGTGACTTCGATGAACGCTTTGATAAATATAATGTTTTCAACACCCATCTAGCTTATATTAACCATCTAGACTTCAAAACGAACAGTGGTTTTGCAAAAATGAAAACTACCTAAAAGTGTCTAAAATCGACTGGAAATCACGAAATAAGCATTTTCAAGTTTTGTTGCTTTTTCATGGTTATTTGCCAAATTTTGTGAGTTTGTGTATTCTGAAAACGGTTGTGACTTCGATGAACGCTTTGATAAATATAATGTTTTCAACACCCATCTAGCTTATATTAACCATCTAGACTTCAAAACGAACAGTGGTTTTGCAAAAATGAAAACTACCTAAAAGTGTCTAAAATCGACTGGAAATCACGAAATAAGCATTTTCAAGTTTTGTTGCTTTTTCATGGTTATTTGCCAAATTTTGTGAGTTTGTGTATTCTGAAAACGGTTGTGACTTCGATGAACGCTTTGATAAATATAATGTTTTCAACACCCATCTAGCTTATATTAACCATCTAGACTTCAAAACGAACAGTGGTTTTGCAAAAATGAAAACTACCTAAAAGTGTCTAAAATCGACTGGAAATCACGAAATAAGCATTTTCAAATTTTGTTGCTTTTTCATGGTTATTTGCCAAATTTTGTGAGTTTGTGTATTCTGAAAACGGTTGTGACTTCGATGAACGCTTTGATAAATATAATGTTTTCAACACCCATCTAGCTTATATTAACCATCTAGACTTCAAAACGAACAGTGGTTTTGCAAAAATGAAAACTACCTAAAAGTGTCTAAAATCGACTGGAAATCACGAAATAAGCATTTTCAAGTTTTGTTGCTTTTTCATGGTTATTTGCCAAATTTTGTGAGTTTGTGTATTCTGAAAACGGTTGTGACTTCGATGAACGCTTTGATAAATATAATGTTTTCAACACCCATCTAGCTTATATTAACCATCTAGACTTCAAAACGAACAGTGGTTTTGCAAAAATGAAATCTACCTAAAAGTGTCTAAAATCGACTGGAAATCACGAAATAAGCATTTTCATGTTTTGTTGCTTTTTCATGGTTATTTGCCAAATTTTGTGAGTTTGTGTATTCTGAAAACGGTTGTGACTTCGATGAACGCTTTGATAAATATAATGTTTTCAACACCCATCTAGCTTATATTAACCATCTAGACTTCAAAACGAACAGTGGTTTTGCAAAAATGAAAACTACCTAAAAGTGTCTAAAATCGACTGGAAATCACGAAATAAGCATTTTCAAGTTTTGTTGCTTTTTCATGGTTATTTGCCAAATTTTGTGAGTTTGTGTATTCTGAAAACGATTGTGACTTCGATGAACGCTTTGATAAATATAATGTTTTCAACACCCATCTAGCTTATATTAACCATCTAGACTTCAAAACGAACAGTGGTTTTGCAAAAATGAAAACTACCTAAAAGTGTCTAAAATCGACTAGAAATCACGAAATAAGCATTTTCAAGTTTTGTTGCTTTTTCATGGTTATTTGCCAAATTTTGTGAGTTTGTGTATTCTGAAAACGGTTGTGACTTCGATGAACGCTTTGATAAATATAATGTTTTCAACACCCATGTAGCTTATATTAACCATCTAGACTTCAAAACGAACAGTGGTTTTGCAAAAATGAAAACTACCTAAAAGTGTCTAAAATCGACTGGAAATCACGAAATAAGCATTTTCATGTTTTGTTGCTTTTTCATGGTTATTTGCCAAATTTTGTGAGTTTGTGTATTCTGAAAACGGTTGTGACTTCGATGAACGCTTTGATAAATATAATGTTTTCAACACCCATGTAGCTTATATTAACCATCTAGACTTCAAAACGAACAGTGGTTTTGCAAAAATGAAAACTACCTAAAAGTGTCTAAAATCGACTGGAAATCACGAAATAAGCATTTTCAAGTTTTGTTGCTTTTTCATGGTTATTTGCCAAATTTTTTGAGTTTGTGTATTCTGAAAACGGTTGTGACTTCGATGAACGCTTTGATAAATATAGTGTTTTCAACACCCATCTAGCTTATATTAACCATCTAGACTTCAAAACGAATAGTGGTTTTGCAAAAATGAAAACTACCTAAAAGTGTCTAAAATCGACTGGAAATCACGAAATAAGCATTTTCAAGTTTTGTTGCTTTTTCATGGTTATTTGCCAAATTTTGTGAGTTTGTGTATTCTGAAAACGGTTGTGACTTCGATGAACGCTTTGATAAATATAATGTTTTCAACACCCATCTAGCTTATATTAACCATCTAGACTTCAAAACGAACAGTGGTTTTGCAAAAATGAAAGCTACCTAAAAGTGTCTAAAATCGACTAGAAATCACGAAATAAGCATTTTCAAGTTTTGTTGCTTTCTCATGGTTATTTGCCAAATTTTGTGAGTTTGTGTATTCTGAAAACGGTTGTGACTTCGATGAACGCTTTGATAAATATAATGTTTTCAACACCCATGTAGCTTATATTAACCATCTAGACTTCAAAACGAACAGTGGTTTTGCAAAAATGAAAACTACCTAAAAGTGTCTAAAATCGACTGGAAATCACGAAATAAGCATTTTCATGTTTTGTTGCTTTTTCATGGTTATTTGCCAAATTTTGTGAGTTTGTGTATTCTGAAAACGGTTGTGACTTCGATGAACGCTTTGATAAATATAATGTTTTCAACACCCATCTAGCTTATATTAACCATCTAGACTTCAAAACGAACAGTGGTTTTGCAAAAATGAAAACTACCTAAAAGTGTCTAAAATCGACTGGAAATCACGAAATAAGCATTTTCAAGTTTTGTTGCTTTTTCATGGTTATTTGCCAAATTTTGTGAGTTTGTGTATTCTGAAAACGGTTGTGACTTCGATGAACGCTTTGATAAATATAGTGTTTTCAACACCCATCTAGCTTATATTAACCATCTAGACTTCAAAACGAATAGTGGTTTTGCAAAAATGAAAACTACCTAAAAGTGTCTAAAATCGACTGGAAATCACGAAATAAGCATTTTCAAGTTTTGTTGCTTTTTCATGGTTATTTGCCAAATTTTGTGAGTTTGTGTATTCTGAAAACAGTTGTGACTTCGATGAACGGTTTGATAAATATAATGTTTTCAACACCCATCTAGCTTATATTAACCATCTAGACTTCAAAACGAACAGTGGTTTTGCAAAAATGAAAACTACCTAAAAGTGTCTAAAATCGACTAGAAATCACGAAATAAGCATTTTCAAGTTTTGTTGCTTTTTCATGGTTATTTGCCAAATTTTGTGAGTTTGTGTATTCTGAAAACGGTTGTGACTTCGATGAACGCTTTGATAAATATAATGTTTTCAACACCCATGTAGCTTATATTAACCATCTAGACTTCAAAACGAATAGTGGTTTTGCAAAAATGAAAACTACCTAAAAGTGTCTAAAATCGACTGGAAATCACGAAATAAGCATTTTCAAGTTTTGTTGCTTTTTCATGGTTATTTGCCAAATTTTGTGAGTTTGTGTATTCTGAAAACGGTTGTGACTTCGATGAACGCTTTGATAAATATAATGTTTTCAACACCCATCTAGCTTATATTAACCATCTAGACTTCAAAACGAACAGTGGTTTTGCAAAAATGAAAACTACCTAAAAGTGTCTAAAATCGACTGGAAATCACGAAATAAGCATTTTCATGTTTTGTTGCTTTTTCATGGTTATTTGCCAAATTTTGTGAGTTTGTGTATTCTGAAAACGGTTGTGACTTCGATGAACGCTTTGATAAATATAATGTTTTCAACACCCATCTAGCTTATATTAACCATCTAGACTTCAAAACGAACAGTGGTTTTGCAAAAATGAAAACTACCTAAAAGTGTCTAAAATCGACTGGAAATCACGAAATAAGCATTTTCAAGTTTTGTTGCTTTTTCATGGTTATTTGCCAAATTTTGTGAGTTTGTGTATTCTGAAAACGGTTGTGACTTCGATGAACGCTTTGATAAATATAGTGTTTTCAACACCCATCTAGCTTATATTAACCATCTAGACTTCAAAACGAATAGTGGTTTTGCAAAAATGAAAACTACCTAAAAGTGTCTAAAATCGACTGGAAATCACGAAATAAGCATTTTCAAGTTTTGTTGCTTTTTCATGGTTATTTGCCAAATTTTGTGAGTTTGTGTATTCTGAAAACGGTTGTGACTTCGATGAACGCTTTGATAAATATAATGTTTTCAACACCCATCTAGCTTATATTAACCATCTAGACTTCAAATCGAACAGTGGTTTTGCAAAAATGAAAACTACCTAAAAGTGTCTAAAATCGACTGGAAATCACGAAATAAGCATTTTCATGTTTTGTTGCTTTTTCATGGTTATTTGCCAAATTTTGTGAGTTTGTGTATTCTGAAAACGGTTGTGACTTCGATGAACGCTTTGATAAATATAATGTTTTCAACACCCATGTAGCTTATATTAACCATCTAGACTTCAAAACAAATAGTGGTTTTGCAAAAATGAAAACTACCTAAAAGTGTCTAAAATCGACTGGAAATCACGAAATAAGCATTTTCAAGTTTTGTTGCTTTTTCATGGTTATTTGCCAAATTTTGTGAGTTTGTGTATTCTGAAAACGGTTGTGACTTCGATGAACGCTTTGATAAATATAATGTTTTCAACACCCATCTAGCTTATATTAACCATCTAGACTTCAAAACGAACAGTGGTTTTGCAAAAATGAAAACTACCTAAAAGTGTCTAAAATCGACTGGAAATCACGAAATAAGCATTTTCAAGTTTTGTTGCTTTTTCATGGTTATTTGCCAAATTTTGTGAGTTTGTGTATTCTGAAAACGGTTGTGACTTCGATGAACGCTTTGATAAATATAATGTTTTCAACACCCATCTAGCTTATATTAACCATCTAGACTTCAAAACGAACAGTGGTTTTGCAAAAATGAAAACTACCTAAAAGTGTCTAAAATCGACTGGAAATCACGAAATAAGCATTTTCAAGTTTTGTTGCTTTTTCATGGTTATTTGCCAAATTTTGTGAGTTTGTGTATTCTGAAAACGGTTGTGACTTCGATGAACGCTTTGATAAATATAATGTTTTCAACACCCATCTAGCTTATATTAACCATCTAGACTTCAAAACGAACAGTGGTTTTGCAAAAATGAAAACTACCTAAAAGTGTCTAAAATCGACTGGAAATCACGAAATAAGCATTTTCAAGTTTTGTTGCTTTTTCATGGTTATTTGCCAAATTTTGTGAGTTTGTGTATTCTGAAAACGGTTGTGACTTCGATGAACGCTTTGATAAATATAATGTTTTCAACACCCATCTAGCTTATATTAACCATCTAGACTTCAAAACGAACAGTGGTTTTGCAAAAATGAAAACTACCTAAAAGTGTCTAAAATCGACTGGAAATCACGAAATAAGCATTTTCAAGTTTTGTTGCTTTTTCATGGTTATTTGCCAAATTTTGTGAGTTTGTGTATTCTGAAAACGGTTGTGACTTCGATGAACGCTTTGATAAATATAATGTTTTCAACACCCATCTAGCTTATATTAACCATCTAGACTTCAAAACGAACAGTGGTTTTGCAAAAATGAAAACTACCTAAAAGTGTCTAAAATCGACTGGAAATCACGAAATAAGCATTTTCAAGTTTTGTTGCTTTTTCATGGTTATTTGCCAAATTTTGTGAGTTTGTGTATTCTGAAAACGGTTGTGACTTCGATGAACGCTTTGATAAATATAATGTTTTCAACACCCATCTAGCTTATATTAACCATCTAGACTTCAAAACGAACAGTGGTTTTGCAAAAATGAAAACTACCTAAAAGTGTCTAAAATCGACTGGAAATCACGAAATAAGCATTTTCAAGTTTTGTTGCTTTTTCATGGTTATTTGCCAAATTTTGTGAGTTTGTGTATTCTGAAAACGGTTGTGAATTCGATGAACGCTTTGATAAATATAGTGTTTTCAACACCCATCTAGCTTATATTAACCATCTAGACTTCAAAACGAATAGTGGTTTTGCAAAAATGAAAACTACCTAAAAGTGTCTAAAATCGACTGGAAATCACGAAATAAGCATTTTCAAGTTTTGTTGCTTTTTCATGGTTATTTGCCAAATTTTGTGAGTTTGTGTATTCTGAAAACGGTTGTGACTTCGATGAACGCTTTGATAAATATAATGTTTTCAACACCCATCTAGCTTATATTAACCATCTAGACTTTAAAACCAACAGTGGTTTTGCAAAAATGAAAACTACCTAAAAGTGTCTAAAATCGACTAGAAATCACGAAATAAGCATTTTCAAGTTTTGTTGCTTTTTCATGGTTATTTGCCAAATTTTGTGAGTTTGTGTATTCTGAAAACGGTTGTGACTTCGATGAACGCTTTGATAAATATAATGTTTTCAACACCCATCTAGCTTATATTAACCATCTAGACTTCAAAACGAACAGTGGTTTTGCAAAAATGAAAACTACCTAAAAGTGTCTAAAATCGACTGGAAATCACGAAATAAGCATTTTCAAGTTTTGTAGCTTTTTCATGGTTAGTTGCCAAATTTTGTGAGTTTGTGTATTCGGAAAACGGTTGTGACCTCGATGAACGCTTTGATAAATATTGTGTTTTCAACACCCATCTAGCTTATATTAACCATCTAGACTTCAAAACGAATAGTGGTTTTGCAAAAATGAAAACTACCTAAAAGTGTCTAAAATCGACTGGAAATCACGAAATAAGCATTTTCAAGTTTTGTTGCTTTTTCATGGTTATTTGCCAAATTTTGTGAGTTTGTGTATTCTGAAAACGGTTGTGACTTCGATGAACGCTTTGATAAATATAGTGTTTTCAACACCCATCTAGCTTATATTAACCATCTAGACTTCAAAACGAATAGTGGTTTTGCAAAAATGAAAACTACCTAAAAGTGTCTAAAATCGACTGGAAATCACGAAATAAGCATTTTCAAGTTTTGTTGCTTTTTCATGGTTATTTGCCAAATTTTGTGAGTTTGTGTATTCTGAAAACGGTTGTGACTTCGATGAACGCTTTGATAAATATAGTGTTTTCAACACCCATCTAGCTTATATTAACCATCTAGACTTCAAAACGAATAGTGGTTTTGCAAAAATGAAAACTACCTAAAAGTGTCTAAAATCGACTGGAAATCACGAAATAAGCATTTTCAAGTTTTGTTGCTTTTTCATGGTTATTTGCCAAATTTTGTGAGTTTGTGTATTCTGAAAACGGTTGTGACTTCGATGAACGCTTTGATAAATATAATGTTTTCAACACCCATCTAGCTTATATTAACCATCTAGACTTCAAATCGAACAGTGGTTTTGCAAAAATGAAAACTACCTAAAAGTGTCTAAAATCGACTGGAAATCACGAAATAAGCATTTTCATGTTTTGTTGCTTTTTCATGGTTATTTGCCAAATTTTGTGAGTTTGTGTATTCTGAAAACGGTTGTGACTTCGATGAACGCTTTGATAAATATAATGTTTTCAACACCCATCTAGCTTATATTAACCATCTAGACTTCAAAACGAACAGTGGTTTTGCAAAAATGAAAACTACCTAAAAGTGTCTAAAATCGACTGGAAATCACGAAATAAGCATTTTCAAGTTTTGTTGCTTTTTCATGGTTATTTGCCAAATTTTGTGAGTTTGTGTATTCTGAAAACGGTTGTGACTTCGATGAACGCTTTGATAAATATAATGTTTTCAACACCCATGTAGCTTATATTAACCATCTAGACTTCAAAACGAATAGTGGTTTTGCAAAAATGAAAACTACCTAAAAGTGTCTAAAATCGACTGGAAATCACGAAATAAGCATTTTCAAGTTTTGTTGCTTTTTCATGGTTATTTGCCAAATTTTGTGAGTTTGTGTATTCTGAAAACGGTTGTGACTTCGATGAACGCTTTGATAAATATAGTGTTTTCAACACCCATCTAGCTTATATTAACCATCTAGACTTCAAAACGAATAGTGGTTTTGCAAAAATGAAAACTACCTAAAAGTGTCTAAAATCGACTGGAAATCACGAAATAAGCATTTTCAAGTTTTGTTGCTTTTTCATGGTTATTTGCCAAATTTTGTGAGTTTGTGTATTCTGAAAACGGTTGTGACTTCGATGAACGCTTTGATAAATATAGTGTTTTCAACACCCATCTAGCTTATATTAACCATCTAGACTTCAAAACGAATAGTGGTTTTGCAAAAATGAAAACTACCTAAAAGTGTCTAAAATCGACTGGAAATCACGAAATAAGCATTTTCAAGTTTTGTTGCTTTTTCATGGTTATTTGCCAAATTTTGTGAGTTTGTGTATTCTGAAAACGGTTGTGACTTCGATGAACGCTTTGATAAATATAATGTTTTCAACACCCATCTAGCTTATATTAACCATCTAGACTTCAAATCGAACAGTGGTTTTGCAAAAATGAAAACTACCTAAAAGTGTCTAAAATCGACTGGAAATCACGAAATAAGCATTTTCATGTTTTGTTGCTTTTTCATGGTTATTTGCCAAATTTTGTGAGTTTGTGTATTCTGAAAACGGTTGTGACTTCGATGAACGCTTTGATAAATATAATGTTTTCAACACCCATCTAGCTTATATTAACCATCTAGACTTCAAAACGAACAGTGGTTTTGCAAAAATGAAAACTACCTAAAAGTGTCTAAAATCGACTGGAAATCACGAAATAAGCATTTTCAAGTTTTGTTGCTTTTTCATGGTTATTTGCCAAATTTTGTGAGTTTGTGTATTCTGAAAACGGTTGTGACTTCGATGAACGCTTTGATAAATATAATGTTTTCAACACCCATGTAGCTTATATTAACCATCTAGACTTCAAAACGAATAGTGGTTTTGCAAAAATGAAAACTACCTAAAAGTGTCTAAAATCGACTGGAAATCACGAAATAAGCATTTTCAAGTTTTGTTGCTTTTTCATGGTTATTTGCCAAATTTTGTGAGTTTGTGTATTCTGAAAACGGTTGTGACTTCGATGAACGCTTTGATAAATATAATGTTTTCAACACCCATCTAGCTTATATTAACCATCTAGACTTCAAAACGAACAGTGGTTTTGCAAAAATGAAAACTACCTAAAAGTGTCTAAAATCGACTGGAAATCACGAAATAAGCATTTTCAAGTTTTGTTGCTTTTTCATGGTTATTTGCCAAATTTTGTGAGTTTGTGTATTCTGAAAACGGTTGTGACTTCGATGAACGCTTTGATAAATATAATGTTTTCAACACCCATCTAGCTTATATTAACCATCTAGACTTCAAAACGAACAGTGGTTTTGCAAAAATGAAAACTACCTAAAAGTGTCTAAAATCGACTGGAAATCACGAAATAAGCATTTTCAAGTTTTGTTGCTTTTTCATGGTTATTTGCCAAATTTTGTGAGTTTGTGTATTCTGAAAACGGTTGTGACTTCGATGAACGCTTTGATAAATATAATGTTTTCAACACCCATCTAGCTTATATTAACCATCTAGACTTCAAAACGAACAGTGGTTTTGCAAAAATGAAAACTACCTAAAAGTGTCTAAAATCGACTGGAAATCACGAAATAAGCATTTTCAAGTTTTGTTGCTTTTTCATGGTTATTTGCCAAATTTTGTGAGTTTGTGTATTCTGAAAACGGTTGTGAATTCGATGAACGCTTTGATAAATATAGTGTTTTCAACACCCATCTAGCTTATATTAACCATCTAGACTTCAAAACGAACAGTGGTTTTGCAAAAATGAAAACTACCTAAAAGTGTCTAAAATCGACTGGAAATCACGAAATAAGCATTTTCAAGTTTTGTAGCTTTTTCATGGTTAGTTGCCAAATTTTGTGAGTTTGTGTATTCGGAAAACGGTTGTGACCTCGATGAACGCTTTGATAAATATAGTGTTTTCAACACCCATCTAGCTTATATTAACCATCTAGACTTCAAAACGAATAGTGGTTTTGCAAAAATGAAAACTACCTAAAAGTGTCTAAAATCGACTGGAAATCACGAAATAAGCATTTTCAAGTTTTGTTGCTTTTTCATGGTTATTTGCCAAATTTTGTGAGTTTGTGTATTCTGAAAACGGTTGTGACTTCGATGAACGCTTTGATAAATATAGTGTTTTCAACACCCATCTAGCTTATATTAACCATCTAGACTTCAAAACGAATAGTGGTTTTGCAAAAATGAAAACTACCTAAAAGTGTCTAAAATCGACTGGAAATCACGAAATAAGCATTTTCAAGTTTTGTTGCTTTTTCATGGTTATTTGCCAAATTTTGTGAGTTTGTGTATTCTGAAAACGGTTGTGACTTCGATGAACGCTTTGATAAATATAGTGTTTTCAACACCCATCTAGCTTATATTAACCATCTAGACTTCAAAACGAATAGTGGTTTTGCAAAAATGAAAACTACCTAAAAGTGTCTAAAATCGACTGGAAATCACGAAATAAGCATTTTCAAGTTTTGTTGCTTTTTCATGGTTATTTGCCAAATTTTGTGAGTTTGTGTATTCTGAAAACGGTTGTGACTTCGATGAACGCTTTGATAAATATAATGTTTTCAACACCCATGTAGCTTATATTAACCATCTAGACTTCAAAACGAATAGTGGTTTTGCAAAAATGAAAACTACCTAAAAGTGTCTAAAATCGACTGGAAATCACGAAATAAGCATTTTCAAGTTTTGTTGCTTTTTCATGGTTATTTGCCAAATTTTGTGAGTTTGTGTATTCTGAAAACGGTTGTGACTTCGATGAACGCTTTGATAAATATAATGTTTTCAACACCCATCTAGCTTATATTAACCATCTAGACTTCAAAACGAACAGTGGTTTTGCAAAAATGAAAACTACCTAAAAGTGTCTAAAATCGACTGGAAATCACGAAATAAGCATTTTCAAGTTTTGTTGCTTTTTCATGGTTATTTGCCAAATTTTGTGAGTTTGTGTATTCTGAAAACGGTTGTGACTTCGATGAACGCTTTGATAAATATAATGTTTTCAACACCCATCTAGCTTATATTAACCATCTAGACTTCAAAACGAACAGTGGTTTTGCAAAAATGAAAACTACCTAAAAGTGTCTAAAATCGACTGGAAATCACGAAATAAGCATTTTCAAGTTTTGTTGCTTTTTCATGGTTATTTGCCAAATTTTGTGAGTTTGTGTATTCTGAAAACGGTTGTGACTTCGATGAACGCTTTGATAAATATAATGTTTTCAACACCCATCTAGCTTATATTAACCATCTAGACTTCAAAACGAACAGTGGTTTTGCAAAAATGAAAACTACCTAAAAGTGTCTAAAATCGACTGGAAATCACGAAATAAGCATTTTCAAGTTTTGTTGCTTTTTCATGGTTATTTGCCAAATTTTGTGAGTTTGTGTATTCTGAAAACGGTTGTGAATTCGATGAACGCTTTGATAAATATAGTGTTTTCAACACCCATCTAGCTTATATTAACCATCTAGACTTCAAAACGAACAGTGGTTTTGCAAAAATGAAAACTACCTAAAAGTGTCTAAAATCGACTGGAAATCACGAAATAAGCATTTTCAAGTTTTGTAGCTTTTTCATGGTTAGTTGCCAAATTTTGTGAGTTTGTGTATTCGGAAAACGGTTGTGACCTCGATGAACGCTTTGATAAATATAGTGTTTTCAACACCCATCTAGCTTATATTAACCATCTAGACTTCAAAACGAATAGTGGTTTTGCAAAAATGAAAACTACCTAAAAGTGTCTAAAATCGACTGGAAATCACGAAATAAGCATTTTCAAGTTTTGTTGCTTTTTCATGGTTATTTGCCAAATTTTGTGAGTTTGTGTATTCTGAAAACGGTTGTGACTTCGATGAACGCTTTGATAAATATAGTGTTTTCAACACCCATCTAGCTTATATTAACCATCTAGACTTCAAAACGAATAGTGGTTTTGCAAAAATGAAAACTACCTAAAAGTGTCTAAAATCGACTGGAAATCACGAAATAAGCATTTTCAAGTTTTGTTGCTTTTTCATGGTTATTTGCCAAATTTTGTGAGTTTGTGTATTCTGAAAACGGTTGTGACTTCGATGAACGCTTTGATAAATATAGTGTTTTCAACACCCATCTAGCTTATATTAACCATCTAGACTTCAAAACGAATAGTGGTTTTGCAAAAATGAAAACTACCTAAAAGTGTCTAAAATCGACTGGAAATCACGAAATAAGCATTTTCAAGTTTTGTTGCTTTTTCATGGTTATTTGCCAAATTTTGTGAGTTTGTGTATTCTGAAAACGGTTGTGACTTCGATGAACGCTTTGATAAATATAATGTTTTCAACACCCATGTAGCTTATATTAACCATCTAGACTTCAAAACGAATAGTGGTTTTGCAAAAATGAAAACTACCTAAAAGTGTCTAAAATCGACTGGAAATCACGAAATAAGCATTTTCAAGTTTTGTTGCTTTTTCATGGTTATTTGCCAAATTTTGTGAGTTTGTGTATTCTGAAAACGGTTGTGACTTCGATGAACGCTTTGATAAATATAATGTTTTCAACACCCATCTAGCTTATATTAACCATCTAGACTTCAAAACGAACAGTGGTTTTGCAAAAATGAAAACTACCTAAAAGTGTCTAAAATCGACTGGAAATCACGAAATAAGCATTTTCAAGTTTTGTTGCTTTTTCATGGTTATTTGCCAAATTTTGTGAGTTTGTGTATTCTGAAAACGGTTGTGACTTCGATGAACGCTTTGATAAATATAATGTTTTCAACACCCATCTAGCTTATATTAACCATCTAGACTTCAAAACGAACAGTGGTTTTGCAAAAATGAAAACTACCTAAAAGTGTCTAAAATCGACTGGAAATCACGAAATAAGCATTTTCAAGTTTTGTTGCTTTTTCATGGTTATTTGCCAAATTTTGTGAGTTTGTGTATTCTGAAAACGGTTGTGACTTCGATGAACGCTTTGATAAATATAATGTTTTCAACACCCATCTAGCTTATATTAACCATCTAGACTTCAAAACGAACAGTGGTTTTTCAAAAATGAAAACTACCTAAAAGTGTCTAAAATCGACTGGAAATCACGAAATAAGCATTTTCAAGTTTTGTTGCTTTTTCATGGTTATTTGCCAAATTTTGTGAGTTTGTGTATTCTGAAAACGGTTGTGACTTCGATGAACGCTTTGATAAATATAGTGTTTTCAACACCCATCTAGCTTATATTAACCATCTAGACTTCAAAACGAATAGTGGTTTTGCAAAAATGAAAACTACCTAAAAGTGTCTAAAATCGACTGGAAATCACGAAATAAGCATTTTCAAGTTTTGTTGCTTTTTCATGGTTATTTGCCAAATTTTGTGAGTTTGTGTATTCTGAAAACGGTTGTGACTTCGATGAACGCTTTGATAAATATAATGTTTTCAACACCCATCTAGCTTATATTAACCATCTAGACTTCAAAACGAACAGTGGTTTTGCAAAAATGAAAACTACCTAAAAGTGTCTAAAATCGACTGGAAATCACGAAATAAGCATTTTCAAGTTTTGTTGCTTTTTCATGGTTATTTGCCAAATTTTGTGAGTTTGTGTATTCTGAAAACGGTTGTGACTTCGATGAACGCTTTGATAAATATAATGTTTTCAACACCCATGTAGCTTATATTAACCATCTAGACTTCAAAACGAACAGTGGTTTTGCAAAAATGAAAACTACCTAAAAGTGTCTAAAATCGACTGGAAATCACGAAATAAGCATTTTCAAGTTTTGTTGCTTTTTCATGGTTATTTGCCAAATTTTGTGAGTTTGTGTATTCTGAAAACGGTTGTGACTTCGATGAACGCTTTGATAAATATAGTGTTTTCAACACCCATCTAGCTTATATTAACCATCTAGACTTCAAAACGAATAGTGGTTTTGCAAAAATGAAAACTACCTAAAAGTGTCTAAAATCGACTGGAAATCACGAAATAAGCATTTTCAAGTTTTGTTGCTTTTTCATGGTTATTTGCCAAATTTTGTGAGTTTGTGTATTCTGAAAACGGTTGTGACTTCGATGAACGCTTTGATAAATATAGTGTTTTCAACACCCATCTAGCTTATATTAACCATCTAGACTTCAAAACGAATAGTGGTTTTGCAAAAATGAAAACTACCTAAAAGTGTCTAAAATCGACTGGAAATCACGAAATAAGCATTTTCAAGTTTTGTTGCTTTTTCATGGTTATTTGCCAAATTTTGTGAGTTTGTGTATTCTGAAAACGGTTGTGACTTCGATGAACGCTTTGATAAATATAATGTTTTCAACACCCATCTAGCTTATATTAACCATCTAGACTTCAAAACGAACAGTGGTTTTGCAAAAATGAAAACTACCTAAAAGTGTCTAAAATCGACTGGAAATCACGAAATAAGCATTTTCAAGTTTTGTTGCTTTTTCATGGTTATTTGCCAAATTTTGTGAGTTTGTGTATTCTGAAAACGGTTGTGACTTCGATGAACGCTTTGATAAATATAATGTTTTCAACACCCATCTAGCTTATATTAACCATCTAGACTTCAAAACGAACAGTGGTTTTGCAAAAATGAAAACTACCTAAAAGTGTCTAAAATCGACTGGAAATCACGAAATAAGCATTTTCAAGTTTTGTTGCTTTTTCATGGTTATTTGCCAAATTTTGTGAGTTTGTGTATTCTGAAAACGGTTGTGACTTCGATGAACGCTTTGATAAATATAATGTTTTCAACACCCATCTAGCTTATATTAACCATCTAGACTTCAAAACGAACAGTGGTTTTGCAAAAATGAAAACTACCTAAAAGTGTCTAAAATCGACTGGAAATCACGAAATAAGCATTTTCAAGTTTTGTTGCTTTTTCATGGTTATTTGCCAAATTTTGTGAGTTTGTGTATTCTGAAAACGGTTGTGACTTCGATGAACGCTTTGATAAATATAATGTTTTCAACACCCATCTAGCTTATATTAACCATCTAGACTTCAAAACGAACAGTGGTTTTGCAAAAATGAAAACTACCTAAAAGTGTCTAAAATCGACTGGAAATCACGAAATAAGCATTTTCAAGTTTTGTTGCTTTTTCATGGTTATTTGCCAAATTTTGTGAGTTTGTGTATTCTGAAAACGGTTGTGACTTCGATGAACGCTTTGATAAATATAGTGTTTTCAACACCCATCTAGCTTATATTAACCATCTAGACTTCAAAACCAATAGTGGTTTTGCAAAAATGAAAACTACCTAAAAGTGTCTAAAATCGACTGGAAATCACGAAATAAGCATTTTCAAGTTTTGTTGCTTTTTCATGGTTATTTGCCAAATTTTGTGAGTTTGTGTATTCTGAAAACGGTTGTGACTTCGATGAACGCTTTGATAAATATAATGTTTTCAACACCCATCTAGCTTATATTAACCATCTAGACTTCAAAACGAACAGTGGTTTTGCAAAAATGAAAACTACCTAAAAGTGTCTAAAATCGACTGGAAATCACGAAATAAGCATTTTCAAGTTTTGTTGCTTTTTCATGGTTATTTGCCAAATTTTGTGAGTTTGTGTATTCTGAAAACGGTTGTGACTTCGATGAACGCTTTGATAAATATAATGTTTTCAACACCCATCTAGCTTATATTAACCATCTAGACTTCAAAACGAACAGTGGTTTTGCAAAAATGAAAACTACCTAAAAGTGTCTAAAATCGACTGGAAATCACGAAATAAGCATTTTCAAGTTTTGTTGCTTTTTCATGGTTATTTGCCAAATTTTGTGAGTTTGTGTATTCTGAAAACGGTTGTGACTTCGATGAACGCTTTGATAAATATAATGTTTTCAACACCCATCTAGCTTATATTAACCATCTAGACTTCAAAACGAACAGTGGTTTTGCAAAAATGAAAACTACCTAAAAGTGTCTAAAATCGACTGGAAATCACGAAATAAGCATTTTCAAGTTTTGTTGCTTTTTCATGGTTATTTGCCAAATTTTCTGAGTTTGTGTATTCTGAAAACGGTTGTGACTTCGATGAACGCTTTGATAAATATAATGTTTTCAACACCCATCTAGCTTATATTAACCATCTAGACTTCAAAACGAACAGTGGTTTTGCAAAAATGAAAACTACCTAAAAGTGTCTAAAATCGACTGGAAATCACGAAATAAGCATTTTCAAGTTTTGTTGCTTTTTCATGGTTATTTGCCAAATTTTGTGAGTTTGTGTATTCTGAAAACGGTTGTGACTTCGATGAACGCTTTGATAAATATAATGTTTTCAACACCCATCTAGCTTATATTAACCATCTAGACTTCAAAACGAACATTGGTTTTGCAAAAATGAAAACTACCTAAAAGTGTCTAAAATCGACTGGAAATCACGAAATAAGCATTTTCAAGTTTTGTTGCTTTTTCATGGTTATTTGCCAAATTTTGTGAGTTTGTGTATTCTGAAAACGGTTGTGACTTCGATGAACGCTTTGATAAATATAATGTTTTCAACACCCATCTAGCTTATATTAACCATCTAGACTTCAAAACGAACAGTGGTTTTGCAAAAATGAAAACTACCTAAAAGTGTCTAAAATCGACTGGAAATCACGAAATTAGCATTTTCAAGTTTTGTTGCTTTTTCATGGTTATTTGCCAAATTTTGTGAGTTTGTGTATTCTGAAAACGGTTGTGACTTCGATGAACGCTTTGATAAATATAGTGTTTTCAACACCCATCTAGCTTATATTAACCATCTAGACTTCAAAACGAATAGTGGTTTTGCAAAAATGAAAACTACCTAAAAGTGTCTAAAATCGACTGGAAATCACGAAATAAGCATTTTCAAGTTTTGTTGCTTTTTCATGGTTATTTGCCAAATTTTGTGAGTTTGTGTATTCTGAAACGGTTGTGACTTCGATGAACGCTTTGATAAATATAATGTTTTCAACACCCATCTAGCTTATATTAACCATCTAGACTTCAAAACGAACAGTGGTTTTGCAAAAATGAAAACTACCTAAAAGTGTCTAAAATCGACTGGAAATCACGAAATAAGCATTTTCAAGTTTTGTTGCTTTTTCATGGTTATTTGCCAAATTTTGTGAGTTTGTGTATTCTGAAAACGGTTGTGACTTCGATGAACGCTTTGATAAATATAATGTTTTCAACACCCATCTAGCTTATATTAACCATCTAGACTTCAAAACGAACAGTGGTTTTGCAAAAATGAAAACTACCTAAAAGTGTCTAAAATCGACTGGAAATCACGAAATAAGCATTTTCAAGTTTTGTTGCTTTTTCATGGTTATTTGCCAAATTTTGTGAGTTTGTGTATTCTGAAAACGGTTGTGACTTCGATGAACGCTTTGATAAATATAATGTTTTCAACACCCATCTAGCTTATATTAACCATCTAGACTTCAAAACGAACAGTGGTTTTGCAAAAATGAAAACTACCTAAAAGTGTCTAAAATCGACTGGAAATCACGAAATAAGCATTTTCAAGTTTTGTTGCTTTTTCATGGTTATTTGCCAAATTTTGTGAGTTTGTGTATTCTGAAAACGGTTGTGACTTCGATGAACGCTTTGATAAATATAATGTTTTCAACACCCATCTAGCTTATATTAACCATCTAGACTTCAAAACGAACATTGGTTTTGCAAAAATGAAAACTACCTAAAAGTGTCTAAAATCGACTGGAAATCACGAAATAAGCATTTTCAAGTTTTGTTGCTTTTTCATGGTTATTTGCCAAATTTTGTGAGTTTGTGTATTCTGAAAACGGTTGTGACTTCGATGAACGCTTTGATAAATATAATGTTTTCAACACCCATCTAGCTTATATTAACCATCTAGACTTCAAAACGAACAGTGGTTTTGCAAAAATGAAAACTACCTAAAAGTGTCTAAAATCGACTGGAAATCACGAAATAAGCATTTTCAAGTTTTGTTGCTTTTTCATGGTTATTTGCCAAATTTTGTGAGTTTGTGTATTCTGAAAACGGTTGTGACTTCGATGAACGCTTTGATAAATATAGTGTTTTCAACACCCATCTAGCTTATATTAACCATCTAGACTTCAAAACGAACAGTGGATTTTGCAAAAATGAAAACTACCTAAAAGTGTCTAAAATCGACTGGAAATCACGAAATAAGCATTTTCAAGTTTTGTTGCTTTTTCATGGTTATTTGCCAAATTTTGTGAGTTTGTGTATTCTGAAAACGGTTGTGACTTCGATGAACGCTTTGATAAATATAATGTTTTCAACACCCATCTAGCTTATATTAACCATCTAGACTTCAAAACGAACAGTGGTTTTGCAAAAATGAAAACTACCTAAAAGTGTCTAAAATCGACTGGAAATCACGAAATAAGCATTTTCAAGTTTTGTTGCTTTTTCATGGTTATTTGCCAAATTTTGTGAGTTTGTGTATTCTGAAAACGGTTGTGACTTCGATGAACGCTTTGATAAATATAGTGTTTTCAACACCCATCTAGCTTATATTAACCATCTAGACTTCAAAACGAACAGTGGTTTTGCAAAAATGAAAACTACCTAAAAGTGTCTAAAATCGACTGGAAATCACGAAATAAGCATTTTCAAGTTTTGTTGCTTTTTCATGGTTATTTGCCAAATTTTGTGAGTTTGTGTATTCTGAAAACGGTTGTGACTTCGATGAACGCTTTGATAAATATAATGTTTTCAACACCCATCTAGCTTATATTAACCATCTAGACTTCAAAACGAACAGTGGTTTTGCAAAAATGAAAACTACCTAAAAGTGTCTAAAATCGACTGGAAATCACGAAATAAGCATTTTCAAGTTTTGTTGCTTTTTCATGGTTATTTGCCAAATTTTGTGAGTTTGTGTATTCTGAAAACGGTTGTGACTTCGATGAACGCTTTGATAAATATAGTGTTTTCAACACCCATCTAGCTTATATTAACCATCTAGACTTCAAAACGAACAGTGGTTTTGCAAAAATGAAAACTACCTAAAAGTGTCTAAAATCGACTGGAAATCACGAAATAAGCATTTTCAAGTTTTGTTGCTTTTTCATGGTTATTTGCCAAATTTTGTGAGTTTGTGTATTCTGAAAACGGTTGTGACTTCGATGAACGCTTTGATAAATATAATGTTTTCAACACCCATCTAGCTTATATTAACCATCTAGACTTCAAAACGAACAGTGGTTTTGCAAAAATGAAAACTACCTAAAAGTGTCTAAAATCGACTGGAAATCACGAAATAAGCATTTTCAAGTTTTGTTGCTTTTTCATGGTTATTTGCCAAATTTTGTGAGTTTGTGTATTCTGAAAACGGTTGTGACTTCGATGAACGCTTTGATAAATATAATGTTTTCAACACCCATCTAGCTTATATTAACCATCTAGACTTCAAAACGAACAGTGGTTTTGCAAAAATGAAAACTACCTAAAAGTGTCTAAAATCGACTGGAAATCACGAAATAAGCATTTTCAAGTTTTGTTGCTTTTTCATGGTTATTTGCCAAATTTTGTGAGTTTGTGTATTCTGAAAACGGTTGTGACTTCGATGAACGCTTTGATAAATATAATGTTTTCAACACCCATCTAGCTTATATTAACCATCTAGACTTCAAAACGAACATTGGTTTTGCAAAAATGAAAACTACCTAAAAGTGTCTAAAATCGACTGGAAATCACGAAATAAGCATTTTCAAGTTTTGTTGCTTTTTCATGGTTATTTGCCAAATTTTGTGAGTTTGTGTATTCTGAAAACGGTTGTGACTTCGATGAACGCTTTGATAAATATAATGTTTTCAACACCCATCTAGCTTATATTAACCATCTAGACTTCAAAACGAACAGTGGTTTTGCAAAAATGAAAACTACCTAAAAGTGTCTAAAATCGACTGGAAATCACGAAATAAGCATTTTCAAGTTTTGTTGCTTTTTCATGGTTATTTGCCAAATTTTGTGAGTTTGTGTATTCTGAAAACGGTTGTGACTTCGATGAACGCTTTGATAAATATAGTGTTTTCAACACCCATCTAGCTTATATTAACCATCTAGACTTCAAAACGAACAGTGATTTTGCAAAAATGAAAACTACCTAAAAGTGTCTAAAATCGACTGGAAATCACGAAATAAGCATTTTCAAGTTTTGTTGCTTTTTCATGGTTATTTGCCAAATTTTGTGAGTTTGTGTATTCTGAAAACGGTTGTGACTTCGATGAACGCTTTGATAAATATAATGTTTTCAACACCCATCTAGCTTATATTAACCATCTAGACTTCAAAACGAACAGTGGTTTTGCAAAAATGAAAACTACCTAAAAGTGTCTAAAATCGACTGGAAATCACGAAATAAGCATTTTCAAGTTTTGTTGCTTTTTCATGGTTATTTGCCAAATTTTGTGAGTTTGTGTATTCTGAAAACGGTTGTGACTTCGATGAACGCTTTGATAAATATAGTGTTTTCAACACCCATCTAGCTTATATTAACCATCTAGACTTCAAAACGAACAGTGGTTTTGCAAAAATGAAAACTACCTAAAAGTGTCTAAAATCGACTGGAAATCACGAAATAAGCATTTTCAAGTTTTGTTGCTTTTTCATGGTTATTTGCCAAATTTTGTGAGTTTGTGTATTCTGAAAACGGTTGTGACTTCGATGAACGCTTTGATAAATATAATGTTTTCAACACCCATCTAGCTTATATTAACCATCTAGACTTCAAAACGAACAGTGGTTTTGCAAAAATGAAAACTACCTAAAAGTGTCTAAAATCGACTGGAAATCACGAAATAAGCATTTTCAAGTTTTGTTGCTTTTTCATGGTTATTTGCCAAATTTTGTGAGTTTGTGTATTCTGAAAACGGTTGTGACTTCGATGAACGCTTTGATAAATATAGTGTTTTCAACACCCATCTAGCTTATATTAACCATCTAGACTTCAAAACGAATAGTGGTTTTGCAAAAATGAAAACTACCTAAAAGTGTCTAAAATCGACTGGAAATCACGAAATAAGCATTTTCAAGTTTTGTTGCTTTTTCATGGTTATTTGCCAAATTTTGTGAGTTTGTGTATTCTGAAAACGGTTGTGACTTCGATGAACGCTTTGATAAATATAATGTTTTCAACACCCATCTAGCTTATATTAACCATCTAGACTTCAAAACGAACAGTGGTTTTGCAAAAATGAAAACTACCTAAAAGTGTCTAAAATCGACTGGAAATCACGAAATAAGCATTTTCAAGTTTTGTTGCTTTTTCATGGTTATTTGCCAAATTTTGTGAGTTTGTGTATTCTGAAAACGGTTGTGACTTCGATGAACGCTTTGATAAATATAATGTTTTCAACACCCATCTAGCTTATATTAACCATCTAGACTTCAAAACGAACAGTGGTTTTGCAAAAATGAAAACTACCTAAAAGTGTCTAAAATCGACTGGAAATCACGAAATAAGCATTTTCAAGTTTTGTTGCTTTTTCATGGTTATTTGCCAAATTTTGTGAGTTTGTGTATTCTGAAAACGGTTGTGACTTCGATGAACGCTTTGATAAATATAGTGTTTTCAACACCCATCTAGCTTATATTAACCATCTAGACTTCAAAACGAATAGTGGTTTTGCAAAAATGAAAACTACCTAAAAGTGTCTAAAATCGACTGGAAATCACGAAATAAGCATTTTCAAGTTTTGTTGCTTTTTCATGGTTATTTGCCAAATTTTGTGAGTTTGTGTATTCTGAAAACGGTTGTGACTTCGATGAACGCTTTGATAAATATAATGTTTTCAACACCCATCTAGCTTATATTAACCATCTAGACTTCAAAACGAACAGTGGTTTTGCAAAAATGAAAACTACCTAAAAGTGTCTAAAATCGACTGGAAATCACGAAATAAGCATTTTCAAGTTTTGTTGCTTTTTCATGGTTATTTGCCAAATTTTGTGAGTTTGTGTATTCTGAAAACGGTTGTGACTTCGATGAACGCTTTGATAAATATAATGTTTTCAACACCCATCTAGCTTATATTAACCATCTAGACTTCAAAACGAACAGTGGTTTTGCAAAAATGAAAACTACCTAAAAGTGTCTAAAATCGACTGGAAATCACGAAATAAGCATTTTCAAGTTTTGTTGCTTTTTCATGGTTATTTGCCAAATTTTGTGAGTTTGTGTATTCTGAAAACGGTTGTGACTTCGATGAACGCTTTGATAAATATAATGTTTTCAACACCCATCTAGCTTATATTAACCATCTAGACTTCAAAACGAACAGTGGTTTTGCAAAAATGAAAACTACCTAAAAGTGTCTAAAATCGACTGGAAATCACGAAATAAGCATTTTCAAGTTTTGTTGCTTTTTCATGGTTATTTGCCAAATTTTGTGAGTTTGTGTATTCTGAAAACGGTTGTGACTTCGATGAACGCTTTGATAAATATAATGTTTTCAACACCCATCTAGCTTATATTAACCATCTAGACTTCAAAACGAACATTGGTTTTGCAAAAATGAAAACTACCTAAAAGTGTCTAAAATCGACTGGAAATCACGAAATAAGCATTTTCAAGTTTTGTTGCTTTTTCATGGTTATTTGCCAAATTTTGTGAGTTTGTGTATTCTGAAAACGGTTGTGACTTCGATGAACGCTTTGATAAATATAATGTTTTCAACACCCATCTAGCTTATATTAACCATCTAGACTTCAAAACGAACAGTGGTTTTGCAAAAATGAAAACTACCTAAAAGTGTCTAAAATCGACTGGAAATCACGAAATTAGCATTTTCAAGTTTTGTTGCTTTTTCATGGTTATTTGCCAAATTTTGTGAGTTTGTGTATTCTGAAAACGGTTGTGACTTCGATGAACGCTTTGATAAATATAGTGTTTTCAACACCCATCTAGCTTATATTAACCATCTAGACTTCAAAACGAATAGTGGTTTTGCAAAAATGAAAACTACCTAAAGGTGTCTAAAATCGACTGGAAATCACGAAATAAGCATTTTCAAGTTTTGTTGCTTTTTCATGGTTATTTGCCAAATTTTGTGAGTTTGTGTATTCTGAAACGGTTGTGACTTCGATGAACGCTTTGATAAATATAATGTTTTCAACACCCATCTAGCTTATATTAACCATCTAGACTTCAAAACGAACAGTGGTTTTGCAAAAATGAAAACTACCTAAAAGTGTCTAAAATCGACTGGAAATCACGAAATAAGCATTTTCAAGTTTTGTTGCTTTTTCATGGTTATTTGCCAAATTTTGTGAGTTTGTGTATTCTGAAAACGGTTGTGACTTCGATGAACGCTTTGATAAATATAATGTTTTCAACACCCATCTAGCTTATATTAACCATCTAGACTTCAAAACGAACAGTGGTTTTGCAAAAATGAAAACTACCTAAAAGTGTCTAAAATCGACTGGAAATCACGAAATAAGCATTTTCAAGTTTTGTTGCTTTTTCATGGTTATTTGCCAAATTTTGTGAGTTTGTGTATTCTGAAAACGGTTGTGACTTCGATGAACGCTTTGATAAATATAATGTTTTCAACACCCATCTAGCTTATATTAACCATCTAGACTTCAAAACGAACAGTGGTTTTGCAAAAATGAAAACTACCTAAAAGTGTCTAAAATCGACTGGAAATCACGAAATAAGCATTTTCAAGTTTTGTTGCTTTTTCATGGTTATTTGCCAAATTTTGTGAGTTTGTGTATTCTGAAAACGGTTGTGACTTCGATGAACGCTTTGATAAATATAATGTTTTCAACACCCATCTAGCTTATATTAACCATCTAGACTTCAAAACGAACATTGGTTTTGCAAAAATGAAAACTACCTAAAAGTGTCTAAAATCGACTGGAAATCACGAAATAAGCATTTTCAAGTTTTGTTGCTTTTTCATGGTTATTTGCCAAATTTTGTGAGTTTGTGTATTCTGAAAACGGTTGTGACTTCGATGAACGCTTTGATAAATATAATGTTTTCAACACCCATCTAGCTTATATTAACCATCTAGACTTCAAAACGAACAGTGGTTTTGCAAAAATGAAAACTACCTAAAAGTGTCTAAAATCGACTGGAAATCACGAAATAAGCATTTTCAAGTTTTGTTGCTTTTTCATGGTTATTTGCCAAATTTTGTGAGTTTGTGTATTCTGAAAACGGTTGTGACTTCGATGAACGCTTTGATAAATATAGTGTTTTCAACACCCATCTAGCTTATATTAACCATCTAGACTTCAAAACGAACAGTGATTTTGCAAAAATGAAAACTACCTAAAAGTGTCTAAAATCGACTGGAAATCACGAAATAAGCATTTTCAAGTTTTGTTGCTTTTTCATGGTTATTTGCCAAATTTTGTGAGTTTGTGTATTCTGAAAACGGTTGTGACTTCGATGAACGCTTTGATAAATATAATGTTTTCAACACCCATCTAGCTTATATTAACCATCTAGACTTCAAAACGAACAGTGGTTTTGCAAAAATGAAAACTACCTAAAAGTGTCTAAAATCGACTGGAAATCACGAAATAAGCATTTTCAAGTTTTGTTGCTTTTTCATGGTTATTTGCCAAATTTTGTGAGTTTGTGTATTCTGAAAACGGTTGTGACTTCGATGAACGCTTTGATAAATATAGTGTTTTCAACACCCATCTAGCTTATATTAACCATCTAGACTTCAAAACGAATAGTGGTTTTGCAAAAATGAAAACTACCTAAAAGTGTCTAAAATCGACTGGAAATCACGAAATAAGCATTTTCAAGTTTTGTTGCTTTTTCATGGTTATTTGCCAAATTTTGTGAGTTTGTGTATTCTGAAACGGTTGTGACTTCGATGAACGCTTTGATAAATATAATGTTTTCAACACCCATCTAGCTTATATTAACCATCTAGACTTCAAAACGAACAGTGGTTTTGCAAAAATGAAAACTACCTAAAAGTGTCTAAAATCGACTGGAAATCACGAAATAAGCATTTTCAAGTTTTGTTGCTTTTTCATGGTTATTTGCCAAATTTTGTGAGTTTGTGTATTCTGAAAACGGTTGTGACTTCGATGAACGCTTTGATAAATATAATGTTTTCAACACCCATCTAGCTTATATTAACCATCTAGACTTCAAAACGAACAGTGGTTTTGCAAAAATGAAAACTACCTAAAAGTGTCTAAAATCGACTGGAAATCACGAAATAAGCATTTTCAAGTTTTGTTGCTTTTTCATGGTTATTTGCCAAATTTTGTGAGTTTGTGTATTCTGAAAACGGTTGTGACTTCGATGAACGCTTTGATAAATATAATGTTTTCAACACCCATCTAGCTTATATTAACCATCTAGACTTCAAAACGAACAGTGATTTTGCAAAAATGAAAACTACCTAAAAGTGTCTAAAATCGACTGGAAATCACGAAATAAGCATTTTCAAGTTTTGTTGCTTTTTCATGGTTATTTGCCAAATTTTGTGAGTTTGTGTATTCTGAAAAGGGTTGTGACTTCGATGAACGCTTTGATAAATATAGTGTTTTCAACACCCATCTAGCTTATATTAACCATCTAGACTTCAAAACGAACAGTGGTTTTGCAAAAATGAAAACTACCTAAAAGTGTCTAAAATCGACTGGAAATCACGAAATAAGCATTTTCAAGTTTTGTTGCTTTTTCATGGTTATTTGCCAAATTTTGTGAGTTTGTGTATTCTGAAAACGGTTGTGACTTCGATGAACGCTTTGATAAATATAATGTTTTCAACACCCATCTAGCTTATATTAACCATCTAGACTTCAAAACGAATAGTGGTTTTGCAAAAATGAAAACTACCTAAAAGTGTCTAAAATCGACTGGAAATCACGAAATAAGCATTTTCAAGTTTTGTTGCTTTTCATGGTTATTTGCCAAAATTTGTGAGTTTGTGTATTCTGAAAACGGTTGTGACTTCGATGAACGCTTTGATAAATATAATGTTTTCAACACCCATCTAGCTTAAATTAACCATCTAGACTTCAAAACGAACAGTGGTTTTGCAAAAATGAAAACTACCTAAAAGTGTCTAAAATCGACTGGAAATCACGAAATAAGCATTTTCAAGTTTTGTTGCTTTTCATAGTTATTTGCCAAAATTTGTGAGTTTGTGTATTCTGAAAACGGTTGTGACTTCGATGAACGCTTTGATAAATATAGTGTTTTCAACACCCATCTAGCTTATATTAACCATCTAGACTTCAAAACGAACAGTGGTTTTGCAAAAATGAAAACTACCTAAAAGTGTCTAAAATCGACTGGAAATCACGAAATAAACATTTTCAAGTTTTGTTGCTTTTTCATGGTTATTTGCCAAATTTTGAGAGTTTGTGTATTCTGAAAACGGTTGTGACTTCGATGAACACTTTGATAAATATAATGTTTTCAACACCCATCTAGCTTATATTAACCATCTAGACTTCAAAAAGAACAGTGGTTTTGCAAAAATGAAAACTACCTAAAAGTGTCTAAAATCGACTGGAAATCACGAAATAAGCATTTTCAAGTTTTGTTGCTTTTTCATGGTTATTTGCCAAATTTTGTGAGTTTGTGTATTCTGAAAAGGGTTGTGACTTCGATGAACGCTTTGATAAATATAATGTTTTCAACACCCATCTAGCTTAAATTAACCATCTAGACTTCAAAACGAACAGTGGTTTTGCAAAAATGAAAACTACCTAAAAGTGTCTAAAATCGACTGGAAATCACGAAATAAGCATTTTCAAGTTTTGTTGCTTTTTCATGGTTATTTGCCAAATTTTGTGAGTTTGTGTATTCTGAAAACGGTTGTGACTTCGATGAACGCTTTGATAAATATAGTGTTTTCAACACCCATCTAGCTTATATTAACCATCTAGACTTCAAAACGAACAGTGGTTTTGCAAAAATGAAAACTACCTAAAAGTGTCTAAAATCGACTGGAAATCACGAAATAAGCATTTTCAAGTTTTGTTGCTTTTTCATGGTT
Source organism: Octopus bimaculoides (assembly GCF_046866305.1). NCBI lineage: Eukaryota > Metazoa > Mollusca > Cephalopoda > Octopoda > Octopodidae > Octopus > Octopus bimaculoides. The sequence continues at coordinate 77,500 of NW_028315336.1, read as the reverse complement.
ATTTGCCAAATTTTGTGAGTTTGTGTATTCTGAAAACGGTTGTGACTTCGATGAACGCTTTGATAAATATAATGTTTTCAACACCCATCTAGCTTATATTAACCATCTAGACTTCAAAACGAATAGTGGTTTTGCAAAAATGAAAACTACGTAAAAGTGTCTAAAATCGACTGGAAATCACGAAATAAGCATTTTCAAGTTTTGTTGCTTTTCATGGTTATTTGCCAAAATTTGTGAGTTTGTGTATTCTGAAAACGGTTGTGACTTCGATGAACGCTTTGATAAATATAATGTTTTCAACACCCATCTAGCTTAAATTAACCATCTAGACTTCAAAACGAACAGTGGTTTTGCAAAAATGAAAACTACCTAAAAGTGTCTAAAATCGACTGGAAATCACGAAATAAGCATTTTCAAGTTTTGTTGCTTTTTCATGGTTATTTGCCAAATTTTGTGAGTTTGTGTATTCTGAAAACGGTTGTGACTTCGATGAACGCTTTGATAAATATAATGTTTTCAACACCCATGTAGCTTATATTAACCATCTAGACTTCAAAACGAATAGTGGTTTTGCAAAAATGAAAACTACCTAAAAGTGTCTAAAATCGACTGGAAATCACGAAATAAGCATTTTCAAGTTTTGTTGCTTTTCATAGTTATTTGCCAAAATTTGTGAGTTTGTGTATTCTGAAAACGGTTGTGACTTCGATGAACGCTTTGATAAATATAGTGTTTTCAACACCCATCTAGCTTATATTAACCATCTAGACTTCAAAACGAACAGTGGTTTTGCAAAAATGAAAACTACCTAAAAGTGTCTAAAATCGACTGGAAATCACGAAATAAGCATTTTCAAGTTTTGTTGCTTTTTCATGGTTATTTGCCAAATTTTGTGAGTTTGTGTATTCTGAAAAGGGTTGTGACTTCGATGAACGCTTTGATAAATATAATGTTTTCAACACCCATCTAGCTTAAATTAACCATCTAGACTTCAAAACGAACAGTGGTTTTGCAAAAATGAAAACTACCTAAAAGTGTCTAAAATCGACTGGAAATCACGAAATAAGCATTTTCAAGTTTTGTTGCTTTTCATGGTTATTTGCCAAAATTTGTGAGTTTGTGTATTCTGAAAACGGTTGTGACTTCGATGAACGCTTTGATAAATATAGTGTTTTCAACACCCATCTAGCTTATATTAACCATCTAGACTTCAAAACGAACAGTGGTTTTGCAAAAATGAAAACTACCTAAAAGTGTCTAAAATCGACTGGAAATCACGAAATAAGCATTTTCAAGTTTTGTTGCTTTTTCATGGTTATTTGCCAAATTTTGTGAGTTTGTGTATTCTGAAAAGGGTTGTGACTTCGATGAACGCTTTGATAAATATAATGTTTTCAACACCCATCTAGCTTAAATTAACCATCTAGACTTCAAAACGAACAGTGGTTTTGCAAAAATGAAAACTACCTAAAAGTGTCTAAAATCGACTGGAAATCACGAAATAAGCATTTTCAAGTTTTGTTGCTTTTTCATGGTTATTTGCCAAATTTTGTGAGTTTGTGTATTCTGAAAAGGGTTGTGACTTCGATGAACGCTTTGATAAATATAGTGTTTTCAACACCCATCTAGCTTATATTAACCATCTAGACTTCAAAACGAACAGTGGTTTTGCAAAAATGAAAACTACCTAAAAGTGTCTAAAATCGACTGGAAATCACGAAATAAGCATTTTCAAGTTTTGTTGCTTTTTCATGGTTATTTGCCAAATTTTGTGAGTTTGTGTATTCTGAAAACGGTTGTGACTTCGATGAACGCTTTGATAAATATAATGTTTTCAACACCCATCTAGCTTATATTAACCATCTAGACTTCAAAACGAATAGTGGTTTTGCAAAAATGAAAACTACGTAAAAGTGTCTAAAATCGACTGGAAATCACGAAATAAGCATTTTCAAGTTTTGTTGCTTTTCATGGTTATTTGCCAAAATTTGTGAGTTTGTGTATTCTGAAAACGGTTGTGACTTCGATGAACGCTTTGATAAATATAATGTTTTCAACACCCATCTAGCTTAAATTAACCATCTAGACTTCAAAACGAACAGTGGTTTTGCAAAAATGAAAACTACCTAAAAGTGTCTAAAATCGACTGGAAATCACGAAATAAGCATTTTCAAGTTTTGTTGCTTTTTCATGGTTATTTGCCAAATTTTGTGAGTTTGTGTATTCTGAAAACGGTTGTGACTTCGATGAACGCTTTGATAAATATAATGTTTTCAACACCCATGTAGCTTATATTAACCATCTAGACTTCAAAACGAATAGTGGTTTTGCAAAAATGAAAACTACCTAAAAGTGTCTAAAATCGACTGGAAATCACGAAATAAGCATTTTCAAGTTTTGTTGCTTTTCATAGTTATTTGCCAAAATTTGTGAGTTTGTGTATTCTGAAAACGGTTGTGACTTCGATGAACGCTTTGATAAATATAGTGTTTTCAACACCCATCTAGCTTATATTAACCATCTAGACTTCAAAACGAACAGTGGTTTTGCAAAAATGAAAACTACCTAAAAGTGTCTAAAATCGACTGGAAATCACGAAATAAACATTTTCAAGTTTTGTTGCTTTTTCATGGTTATTTGCCAAATTTTGAGAGTTTGTGTATTCTGAAAACGGTTGTGACTTCGATGAACGCTTTGATAAATATAATGTTTTCAACACCCATCTAGCTTATATTAACCATCTAGACTTCAAAACGAACAGTGGTTTTGCAAAAATGAAAACTACCTAAAAGTGTCTAAAATCGACTGGAAATCACGAAATAAGCATTTTCAAGTTTTGTTGCTTTTTCATGGTTATTTGCCAAATTTTGTGAGTTTGTGTATTCTGAAAAGGGTTGTGACTTCGATGAACGCTTTGATAAATATAATGTTTTCAACACCCATCTAGCTTAAATTAACCATCTAGACTTCAAAACGAACAGTGGTTTTGCAAAAATGAAAACTACCTAAAAGTGTCTAAAATCGACTGGAAATCACGAAATAAGCATTTTCAAGTTTTGTTGCTTTTTCATGGTTATTTGCCAAATTTTGTGAGTTTGTGTATTCTGAAAACGGTTGTGACTTCGATGAACGCTTTGATAAATATAGTGTTTTCAACACCCATCTAGCTTATATTAACCATCTAGACTTCAAAACGAACAGTGGTTTTGCAAAAATGAAAACTACCTAAAAGTGTCTAAAATCGACTGGAAATCACGAAATAAGCATTTTCAAGTTTTGTTGCTTTTTCATGGTTATTTGCCAAATTTTGTGAGTTTGTGTATTCTGAAAACGGTTGTGACTTCGATGAACGCTTTGATAAATATAATGTTTTCAACACCCATCTAGCTTATATTAACCATCTAGACTTCAAAACGAATAGTGGTTTTGCAAAAATGAAAACTACGTAAAAGTGTCTAAAATCGACTGGAAATCACGAAATAAGCATTTTCAAGTTTTGTTGCTTTTCATGGTTATTTGCCAAAATTTGTGAGTTTGTGTATTCTGAAAACGGTTGTGACTTCGATGAACGCTTTGATAAATATAATGTTTTCAACACCCATCTAGCTTAAATTAACCATCTAGACTTCAAAACGAACAGTGGTTTTGCAAAAATGAAAACTACCTAAAAGTGTCTAAAATCGACTGGAAATCACGAAATAAGCATTTTCAAGTTTTGTTGCTTTTTCATGGTTATTTGCCAAATTTTGTGAGTTTGTGTATTCTGAAAACGGTTGTGACTTCGATGAACGCTTTGATAAATATAATGTTTTCAACACCCATGTAGCTTATATTAACCATCTAGACTTCAAAACGAATAGTGGTTTTGCAAAAATGAAAACTACCTAAAAGTGTCTAAAATCGACTGGAAATCACGAAATAAGCATTTTCAAGTTTTGTTGCTTTTCATAGTTATTTGCCAAAATTTGTGAGTTTGTGTATTCTGAAAACGGTTGTGACTTCGATGAACGCTTTGATAAATATAGTGTTTTCAACACCCATCTAGCTTATATTAACCATCTAGACTTCAAAACGAACAGTGGTTTTGCAAAAATGAAAACTACCTAAAAGTGTCTAAAATCGACTGGAAATCACGAAATAAACATTTTCAAGTTTTGTTGCTTTTTCATGGTTATTTGCCAAATTTTGTGAGTTTGTGTATTCTGAAAAGGGTTGTGACTTCGATGAACGCTTTGATAAATATAATGTTTTCAACACCCATCTAGCTTAAATTAACCATCTAGACTTCAAAACGAACAGTGGTTTTGCAAAAATGAAAACTACCTAAAAGTGTCTAAAATCGACTGGAAATCACGAAATAAGCATTTTCAAGTTTTGTTGCTTTTTCATGGTTATTTGCCAAATTTTGTGAGTTTGTGTATTCTGAAAACGGTTGTGACTTCGATGAACGCTTTGATAAATATAGTGTTTTCAACACCCATCTAGCTTATATTAACCATCTAGACTTCAAAACGAACAGTGGTTTTGCAAAAATGAAAACTACCTAAAAGTGTCTAAAATCGACTGGAAATCACGAAATAAGCATTTTCAAGTTTTGTTGCTTTTTCATGGTTATTTGCCAAATTTTGTGAGTTTGTGTATTCTGAAAACGGTTGTGACTTCGATGAACGCTTTGATAAATATAATGTTTTCAACACCCATGTAGCTTATATTAACCATCTAGACTTCAAAACGAATAGTGGTTTTGCAAAAATGAAAACTACCTAAAAGTGTCTAAAATCGACTGGAAATCACGAAATAAGCATTTTCAAGTTTTGTTGCTTTTCATAGTTATTTGCCAAAATTTGTGAGTTTGTGTATTCTGAAAACGGTTGTGACTTCGATGAACGCTTTGATAAATATAGTGTTTTCAACACCCATCTAGCTTATATTAACCATCTAGACTTCAAAACGAACAGTGGTTTTACAAAAATGAAAACTACGTAAAAGTGTCTAAAATCGACTGGAAATCACGAAATAAGCATTTTCAAGTTTTGTTGCTTTTCATGGTTATTTGCCAAAATTTGTGAGTTTGTGTATTCTGAAAACGGTTGTGACTTCGATGAACGCTTTGATAAATATAGTGATTTCAACACCCATCTAGCTTATATTAACCATCTAGACTTCAAAACGAACAGTGGTTTTGCAAAAATGAAAACTACCTAAAAGTGTCTAAAATCGACTGGAAATCACGAAATAAGCATTTTCAAGTTTTGTTGCTTTTTCATGGTTATTTGCCAAATTTTGTGAGTTTGTGTATTCTGAAAACGGTTGTGACTTCGATGAACGCTTTGATAAATATAATGTTTTCAACACCCATCTAGCTTAAATTAACCATCTAGACTTCAAAACGAACAGTGGTTTTGCAAAAATGAAAACTACCTAAAAGTGTCTAAAATAGACTGGAAATCACGAAATAAGCATTTTCAAGTTTTGTTGCTTTTTCATGGTTATTTGCCAAATTTTGTCAGTTTGTGTATTCTGAAAACGGTTGTGACTTCGATGAACGCTTTGATAAATATAGTGTTTTCAACACCCATCTAGCTTATATTAACCATCTAGACTTCAAAACGAACAGTGGTTTTGCAAAAATGAAAACTACCTAAAAGTGTCTAAAATCGACTGGAAATCACGAAATAAGCATTTTCAAGTTTTGTTGCTTTTTCATGGTTATTTGCCAAATTTTGTGAGTTTGTGTATTCTGAAAATGGTTGTGACTTCGATGAACGCTTTGATAAATATAATGTTTTCAACACCCATCTAGCTTAAATTAACCATCTAGACTTCAAAACGAACAGTGGTTTTGCAAAAATGAAAACTACCTAAAAGTGTCTAAAATCGACTGGAAATCACGAAATAAGCATTTTCAAGTTTTGTTGCTTTTTCATGGTTATTTGCCAAATTTTGTGAGTTTGTGTATTCTGAAAACGGTTGTGACTTCGATGAACGCTTTGATAAATATAATGTTTTCAACACCCATCTAGCTTATATTAACCATCTAGACTTCAAAACGAACAGTGGTTTTGCAAAAATGAAAACTACCTAAAAGTGTCTAAAATCGACTGGAAATCACGAAATAAGCATTTTCAAGTTTTGTTGCTTTTTCATGGTTATTTGCCAAATTTTGTGAGTTTGTGTATTCTGAAAACGGTTGTGACTTCGATGAACGCTTTGATAAATATAATGTTTTCAACACCCATCTAGCTTATATTAACCATCTAGACTTCAAAACGAATAGTGGTTTTGCAAAAATGAAAACTACGTAAAAGTGTCTAAAATCGACTGGAAATCACGAAATAAGCATTTTCAAGTTTTGTTGCTTTTCATGGTTATTTGCCAAAATTTGTGAGTTTGTGTATTCTGAAAACGGTTGTGACTTCGATGAACGCTTTGATAAATATAATGTTTTCAACACCCATCTAGCTTAAATTAACCATCTAGACTTCAAAACGAACAGTGGTTTTGCAAAAATGAAAACTACCTAAAAGTGTCTAAAATCGACTGGAAATCACGAAATAAGCATTTTCAAGTTTTGTTGCTTTTTCATGGTTATTTGCCAAATTTTGTGAGTTTGTGTATTCTGAAAACGGTTGTGACTTCGATGAACGCTTTGATAAATATAATGTTTTCAACACCCATGTAGCTTATATTAACCATCTAGACTTCAAAACGAATAGTGGTTTTGCAAAAATGAAAACTACCTAAAAGTGTCTAAAATCGACTGGAAATCACGAAATAAGCATTTTCAAGTTTTGTTGCTTTTCATAGTTATTTGCCAAAATTTGTGAGTTTGTGTATTCTGAAAACGGTTGTGACTTCGATGAACGCTTTGATAAATATAGTGTTTTCAACACCCATCTAGCTTATATTAACCATCTAGACTTCAAAACGAACAGTGGTTTTGCAAAAATGAAAACTACCTAAAAGTGTCTAAAATCGACTGGAAATCACGAAATAAACATTTTCAAGTTTTGTTGCTTTTTCATGGTTATTTGCCAAATTTTGTGAGTTTGTGTATTCTGAAAAGGGTTGTGACTTCGATGAACGCTTTGATAAATATAATGTTTTCAACACCCATCTAGCTTAAATTAACCATCTAGACTTCAAAACGAACAGTGGTTTTGCAAAAATGAAAACTACCTAAAAGTGTCTAAAATCGACTGGAAATCACGAAATAAGCATTTTCAAGTTTTGTTGCTTTTTCATGGTTATTTGCCAAATTTTGTGAGTTTGTGTATTCTGAAAACGGTTGTGACTTCGATGAACGCTTTGATAAATATAGTGTTTTCAACACCCATCTAGCTTATATTAACCATCTAGACTTCAAAACGAACAGTGGTTTTGCAAAAATGAAAACTACCTAAAAGTGTCTAAAATCGACTGGAAATCACGAAATAAGCATTTTCAAGTTTTGTTGCTTTTTCATGGTTATTTGCCAAATTTTGTGAGTTTGTGTATTCTGAAAACGGTTGTGACTTCGATGAACGCTTTGATAAATATAATGTTTTCAACACCCATGTAGCTTATATTAACCATCTAGACTTCAAAACGAATAGTGGTTTTGCAAAAATGAAAACTACCTAAAAGTGTCTAAAATCGACTGGAAATCACGAAATAAGCATTTTCAAGTTTTGTTGCTTTTCATAGTTATTTGCCAAAATTTGTGAGTTTGTGTATTCTGAAAACGGTTGTGACTTCGATGAACGCTTTGATAAATATAGTGTTTTCAACACCCATCTAGCTTATATTAACCATCTAGACTTCAAAACGAACAGTGGTTTTACAAAAATGAAAACTACGTAAAAGTGTCTAAAATCGACTGGAAATCACGAAATAAGCATTTTCAAGTTTTGTTGCTTTTCATGGTTATTTGCCAAAATTTGTGAGTTTGTGTATTCTGAAAACGGTTGTGACTTCGATGAACGCTTTGATAAATATAGTGATTTCAACACCCATCTAGCTTATATTAACCATCTAGACTTCAAAACGAACAGTGGTTTTGCAAAAATGAAAACTACCTAAAAGTGTCTAAAATCGACTGGAAATCACGAAATAAGCATTTTCAAGTTTTGTTGCTTTTTCATGGTTATTTGCCAAATTTTGTGAGTTTGTGTATTCTGAAAACGGTTGTGACTTCGATGAACGCTTTGATAAATATATGTTTTCAACACCCATCTAGCTTAAATTAACCATCTAGACTTCAAAACGAACAGTGGTTTTGCAAAAATGAAAACTACCTAAAAGTGTCTAAAATAGACTGGAAATCACGAAATAAGCATTTTCAAGTTTTGTTGCTTTTTCATGGTTATTTGCCAAATTTTGTCAGTTTGTGTATTCTGAAAACGGTTGTGACTTCGATGAACGCTTTGATAAATATAGTGTTTTCAACACCCATCTAGCTTATATTAACCATCTAGACTTCAAAACGAACAGTGGTTTTGCAAAAATGAAAACTACCTAAAAGTGTCTAAAATCGACTGGAAATCACGAAATAAGCATTTTCAAGTTTTGTTGCTTTTTCATGGTTATTTGCCAAATTTTGTGAGTTTGTGTATTCTGAAAATGGTTGTGACTTCGATGAACGCTTTGATAAATATAATGTTTTCAACACCCATCTAGCTTATATTAACCATCTAGACTTCAAAACGAATAGTGGTTTTGCAAAAATGAAAACTACGTAAAAGTGTCTAAAATCGACTGGAAATCACGAAATAAGCATTTTCAAGTTTTGTTGCTTTTCATGGTTATTTGCCAAAATTTGTGAGTTTGTGTATTCTGAAAACGGTTGTGACTTCGATGAACGCTTTGATAAATATAATGTTTTCAACACCCATCTAGCTTAAATTAACCATCTAGACTTCAAAACGAACAGTGGTTTTGCAAAATGAAAACTACCTAAAAGTGTCTAAAATCGACTGGAAATCACGAAATAAGCATTTTCAAGTTTTGTTGCTTTTTCATGGTTATTTGCCAAATTTTGTGAGTTTGTGTATTCTGAAAACGGTTGTGACTTCGATGAACGCTTTGATAAATATAATGTTTTCAACACCCATGTAGCTTATATTAACCATCTAGACTTCAAAACGAATAGTGGTTTTGCAAAAATGAAAACTACCTAAAAGTGTCTAAAATCGACTGGAAATCACGAAATAAGCATTTTCATGTTTTGTTGCTTTTCATAGTTATTTGCCAAAATTTGTGAGTTTGTGTATTCTGAAAACGGTTGTGACTTCGATGAACGCTTTGATAAATATAGTGTTTTCAACACCCATCTAGCTTATATTAACCATCTAGACTTCAAAACGAACAGTGGCTTTGCAAAAATGAAAACTACCTAAAAGTGTCTAAAATCGACTGGAAATCACGAAATAAACATTTTCAAGTTTTGTTGCTTTTTCATGGTTATTTGCCAAATTTTGTGAGTTTGTGTATTCTGAAAAGGGTTGTGACTTCGATGAACGCTTTGATAAATATAATGTTTTCAACACCCATCTAGCTTAAATTAACCATCTAGACTTCAAAACGAACAGTGGTTTTGCAAAAATGAAAACTACCTAAAAGTGTCTAAAATCGACTGGAAATCACGAAATAAGCATTTTCAAGTTTTGTTGCTTTTTCATGGTTATTTGCCAAATTTTGTGAGTTTGTGTATTCTGAAAACGGTTGTGACTTCGATGAACGCTTTGATAAATATAGTGTTTTCAACACCCATCTAGCTTATATTAACCATCTAGACTTCAAAACGAACAGTGGTTTTGCAAAACTGAAAACTACCTAAAAGTGTCTAGAATCGACTGGAAATCACGAAATAAGCATTTTCAAGTTTTGTTGCTTTTTCATGGTTATTTGCCAAATTTTGTGAGTTTGTGTATTCTGAAAACGGTTGTGACTTCGATGAACGCTTTGATAAATATAATGTTTTCAACACCCATCTAGCTTATATTAACCATCTAGACTTCAAAACGAATAGTGGTTTTGCAAAAATGAAAACTACCTAAAAGTGTCTAAAATCGACTGGAAATCACGAAATAAGCATTTTCAAGTTTTGTTGCTTTTCATGGTTATTTGCCAAAATTTGTGAGTTTGTGTATTCTGAAAACGGTTGTGACTTCGATGAACGCTTTGATAAATATAATGTTTTCAACACCCATCTAGCTTAAATTAACCATCTAGACTTCAAAACGAACAGTGGTTTTGCAAAAATGAAAACTACCTAAAAGTGTCTAAAATCGACTGGAAATCACGAAATAAGCATTTTCAAGTTTTGTTGCTTTTTCATGGTTATTTGCCAAATTTTGTGAGTTTGTGTATTCTGAAAACGGTTGTGACTTCGATGAACGCTTTGATAAATATAATGTTTTCAACACCCATGTAGCTTATATTAACCATCTAGACTTCAAAACGAATAGTGGTTTTGCAAAAATGAAAACTACCTAAAAGTGTCTAAAATCGACTGGAAATCACGAAATAAGCATTTTCATGTTTTGTTGCTTTTCATAGTTATTTGCCAAAATTTGTGAGTTTGTGTATTCTGAAAAGGGTTGTGACTTCGATGAACGCTTTGATAAATATAGTGTTTTCAACACCCATCTAGCTTATATTAACCATCTAGACTTCAAAACGAACAGTGGTTTTGCAAAAATGAAAACTACCTAAAAGTGTCTAAAATCGACTGGAAATCACGAAATAAACATTTTCAAGTTTTGTTGCTTTTTCATGGTTATTTGCCAAATTTTGTGAGTTTGTGTATTCTGAAAAGGGTTGTGACTTCGATGAACGCTTTGATAAATATAATGTTTTCAACACCCATCTAGCTTAAATTAACCATCTAGACTTCAAAACGAACAGTGGTTTTGCAAAAATGAAAACTACCTAAAAGTGTCTAAAATCGACTGGAAATCACGAAATAAGCATTTTCAAGTTTTGTTGCTTTTTCATGGTTATTTGCCAAATTTTGTGAGTTTGTGTATTCTGAAAACGGTTGTGACTTCGATGAACGCTTTGATAAATATAGTGTTTTCAACACCCATCTAGCTTATATTAACCATCTAGACTTCAAAACGAACAGTGGTTTTGCAAAAATGAAAACTACCTAAAAGTGTCTAAAATCGACTGGAAATCACGAAATAAGCATTTTCAAGTTTTGTTGCTTTTTCATGGTTATTTGCCAAATTTTGTGAGTTTGTGTATTCTGAAAACGGTTGTGACTTCGATGAACGCTTTGATAAATATAATGTTTTCAACACCCATGTAGCTTATATTAACCATCTAGACTTCAAAACGAATAGTGGTTTTGCAAAAATGAAAACTACCTAAAAGTGTCTAAAATCGACTGGAAATCACGAAATAAGCATTTTCAAGTTTTGTTGCTTTTCATAGTTATTTGCCAAAATTTGTGAGTTTGTGTATTCTGAAAACGGTTGTGACTTCGATGAACGCTTTGATAAATATAGTGTTTTCAACACCCATCTAGCTTATATTAACCATCTAGACTTCAAAACGAACAGTGGTTTTACAAAAATGAAAACTACGTAAAAGTGTCTAAAATCGACTGGAAATCACGAAATAAGCATTTTCAAGTTTTGTTGCTTTTCATGGTTATTTGCCAAAATTTGTGAGTTTGTGTATTCTGAAAACGGTTGTGACTTCGATGAACGCTTTGATAAATATAGTGATTTCAACACCCATCTAGCTTATATTAACCATCTAGACTTCAAAACGAACAGTGGTTTTGCAAAAATGAAAACTACCTAAAAGTGTCTAAAATCGACTGGAAATCACGAAATAAGCATTTTCAAGTTTTGTTGCTTTTTCATGGTTATTTGCCAAATTTTGTGAGTTTGTGTATTCTGAAAACGGTTGTGACTTCGATGAACGCTTTGATAAATATAATGTTTTCAACACCCATCTAGCTTAAATTAACCATCTAGACTTCAAAACGAACAGTGGTTTTGCAAAAATGAAAACTACCTAAAAGTGTCTATAATAGACTGGAAATCACGAAATAAGCATTTTCAAGTTTTGTTGCTTTTTCATGGTTATTTGCCAAATTTTGTCAGTTTGTGTATTCTGAAAACGGTTGTGACTTCGATGAACGCTTTGATAAATATAGTGTTTTCAACACCCATCTAGCTTATATTAACCATCTAGACTTCAAAACGAACAGTGGTTTTGCAAAAATGAAAACTACCTAAAAGTGTCTAAAATCGACTGGAAATCACGAAATAAGCATTTTCAAGTTTTGTTGCTTTTTCATGGTTATTTGCCAAATTTTGTGAGTTTGTGTATTCTGAAAATGGTTGTGACTTCGATGAACGCTTTGATAAATATAATGTTTTCAACACCCATCTAGCTTATATTAACCATCTAGACTTCAAAACGAATAGTGGTTTTGCAAAAATGAAAACTACGTAAAAGTGTCTAAAATCGACTGGAAATCACGAAATAAGCATTTTCAAGTTTTGTTGCTTTTCATGGTTATTTGCCAAAATTTGTGAGTTTGTGTATTCTGAAAACGGTTGTGACTTCGATGAACGCTTTGATAAATATAATGTTTTCAACACCCATCTAGCTTAAATTAACCATCTAGACTTCAAAACGAACAGTGGTTTTGCAAAAATGAAAACTACCTAAAAGTGTCTAAAATCGACTGGAAATCACGAAATAAGCATTTTCAAGTTTTGTTGCTTTTTCATGGTTATTTGCCAAATTTTGTGAGTTTGTGTATTCTGAAAACGGTTGTGACTTCGATGAACGCTTTGATAAATATAATGTTTTCAACACCCATGTAGCTTATATTAACCATCTAGACTTCAAAACGAATAGTGGTTTTGCAAAAATGAAAACTACCTAAAAGTGTCTAAAATCGACTGGAAATCACGAAATAAGCATTTTCATGTTTTGTTGCTTTTCATAGTTATTTGCCAAAATTTGTGAGTTTGTGTATTCTGAAAACGGTTGTGACTTCGATGAACGCTTTGATAAATATAGTGTTTTCAACACCCATCTAGCTTATATTAACCATCTAGACTTCAAAACGAACAGTGGTTTTGCAAAAATGAAAACTACCTAAAAGTGTCTAAAATCGACTGGAAATCACGAAATAAACATTTTCAAGTTTTGTTGCTTTTTCATGGTTATTTGCCAAATTTTGTGAGTTTGTGTATTCTGAAAAGGGTTGTGACTTCGATGAACGCTTTGATAAATATAATGTTTTCAACACCCATCTAGCTTAAATTAACCATCTAGACTTCAAAACGAACAGTGGTTTTGCAAAAATGAAAACTACCTAAAAGTGTCTAAAATCGACTGGAAATCACGAAATAAGCATTTTCAAGTTTTGTTGCTTTTCATGGTTATTTGCCAAAATTTGTGAGTTTGTGTATTCTGAAAACGGTTGTGACTTCGATGAACGCTTTGATAAATATAATGTTTTCAACACCCATCTAGCTTAAATTAACCATCTAGACTTCAAAACGAAAAGTGGTTTTTCAAAAATGAAAACTACCTAAAAGTGTCTAAAATCGACTGGAAATCACGAAATAAGCATTTTCAAGTTTTGTTGCTTTTTCATGGTTATTTGCCAAATTTTGTGAGTTTGTGTATTCTGAAAATGGTTGTGACTTCGATGAACGCTTTGATAAATATAATGTTTTCAACACCCATCTAGCTTATATTAACCATCTAGACTTCAAAACGAATAGTGGTTTTGCAAAAATGAAAACTACGTAAAAGTGTCTAAAATCGACTGGAAATCACGAAATAAGCATTTTCAAGTTTTGTTGCTTTTCATGGTTATTTGCCAAAATTTGTGAGTTTGTGTATTCTGAAAACGGTTGTGACTTCGATGAACGCTTTGATAAATATAATGTTTTCAACACCCATCTAGCTTAAATTAACCATCTAGACTTCAAAACGAACAGTGGTTTTGCAAAAATGAAAACTACCTAAAAGTGTCTAAAATCGACTGGAAATCACGAAATAAGCATTTTCAAGTTTTGTTGCTTTTTCATGGTTATTTGCCAAATTTTGTGAGTTTGTGTATTCTGAAAACGGTTGTGACTTCGATGAACGCTTTGATAAATATAATGTTTTCAACACCCATGTAGCTTATATTAACCATCTAGACTTCAAAACGAATAGTGGTTTTGCAAATATGAAAACTACCTAAAAGTGTCTAAAATCGACTGGAAATCACGAAATAAGCATTTTCATGTTTTGTTGCTTTTCATAGTTATTTGCCAAAATTTGTGAGTTTGTGTATTCTGAAAACGGTTGTGACTTCGATGAACGCTTTGATAAATATAGTGTTTTCAACACCCATCTAGCTTATATTAACCATCTAGACTTCAAAACGAACAGTGATTTTTCAAAAATGAAAACTACCTAAAAGTGTCTAAAATCGACTGGAAATCACGAAATAAACATTTTCAAGTTTTGTTGCTTTTTCATGGTTATTTGCCAAATTTTGTGAGTTTGTGTATTCTGAAAAGGGTTGTGACTTCGATGAACGCTTTGATAAATATAATGTTTTCAACACCCATCTAGCTTAAATTAACCATCTAGACTTCAAAACGAACAGTGGTTTTGCAAAAATGAAAACTACCTAAAAGTGTCTAAAATCGACTGGAAATCACGAAATAAGCATTTTCAAGTTTTGTTGCTTTTTCATGGTTATTTGCCAAATTTTGTGAGTTTGTGTATTCTGAAAACGGTTGTGACTTCGATGAACGCTTTGATAAATATAGTGTTTTCAACACCCATCTAGCTTATATTAACCATCTAGACTTCAAAACGAACAGTGGTTTTGCAAAACTGAAAACTACCTAAAAGTGTCTAGAATCGACTGGAAATCACGAAATAAGCATTTTCAAGTTTTGTTGCTTTTTCATGGTTATTTGCCAAATTTTGTGAGTTTGTGTATTCTGAAAACGGTTGTGACTTCGATGAACGCTTTGATAAATATAATGTTTTCAACACCCATCTAGCTTATATTAACCATCTAGACTTCAAAACGAATAGTGGTTTTGCAAAAATGAAAACTACGTAAAAGTGTCTAAAATCGACTGGAAATCACGAAATAAGCATTTTCAAGTTTTGTTGCTTTTCATGGTTATTTGCCAAAATTTGTGAGTTTGTGTATTCTGAAAACGGTTGTGACTTCGATGAACGCTTTGATAAATATAATGTTTTCAACACCCATCTAGCTTAAATTAACCATCTAGACTTCAAAACGAACAGTGGTTTTGCAAAAATGAAAACTACCTAAAAGTGTCTAAAATCGACTGGAAATCACGAAATAAGCATTTTCAAGTTTTGTTGCTTTTTCATGGTTATTTGCCAAATTTTGTGAGTTTGTGTATTCTGAAAACGGTTGTGACTTCGATGAACGCTTTGATAAATATAATGTTTTCAACACCCATGTAGCTTATATTAACCATCTAGACTTCAAAACGAATAGTGGTTTTGCAAAAATGAAAACTACCTAAAAGTGTCTAAAATCGACTGGAAATCACGAAATAAGCATTTTCATGTTTTGTTGCTTTTCATAGTTATTTGCCAAAATTTGTGAGTTTGTGTATTCTGAAAACGGTTGTGACTTCGATGAACGCTTTGATAAATATAGTGTTTTCAACACCCATCTAGCTTATATTAACCATCTAGACTTCAAAACGAACAGTGGTTTTGCAAAAATGAAAACTACCTAAAAGTGTCTAAAATCGACTGGAAATCACGAAATAAACATTTTCAAGTTTTGTTGCTTTTTCATGGTTATTTGCCAAATTTTGTGAGTTTGTGTATTCTGAAAAGGGTTGTGACTTCGATGAACGCTTTGATAAATATAATGTTTTCAACACCCATCTAGCTTAAATTAACCATCTAGACTTCAAAACGAACAGTGGTTTTGCAAAAATGAAAACTACCTAAAAGTGTCTAAAATCGACTGGAAATCACGAAATAAGCATTTTCAAGTTTTGTTGCTTTTTCATGGTTATTTGCCAAATTTTGTGAGTTTGTGTATTCTGAAAACGGTTGTGACTTCGATGAACGCTTTGATAAATATAGTGTTTTCAACACCCATCTAGCTTATATTAACCATCTAGACTTCAAAACGAACAGTGGTTTTGCAAAAATGAAAACTACCTAAAAGTGTCTAAAATCGACTGGAAATCACGAAATAAGCATTTTCAAGTTTTGTTGCTTTTTCATGGTTATTTGCCAAATTTTGTGAGTTTGTGTATTCTGAAAACGGTTGTGACTTCGATGAACGCTTTGATAAATATAATGTTTTCAACACCCATCTAGCTTATATTAACCATCTAGACTTCAAAACGAATAGTGGTTTTGCAAAAATGAAAACTACGTAAAAGTGTCTAAAATCGACTGGAAATCACGAAAAAAGCATTTTCAAGTTTTGTTGCTTTTCATGGTTATTTGCCAAAATTTGTGAGTTTGTGTATTCTGAAAACGGTTGTGACTTCGATGAACGCTTTGATAAATATAATGTTTTCAACACCCATCTAGCTTATATTAACCATCTAGATTTCAAAACGAACAGTGGTTTTGCAAAAATGAAAACTACCTAAAAGTGTCTAAAATCGACTGGAAATCACGAAATAAGCATTTTCATGTTTTGTTGCTTTTTCATGGTTATTTGCCAAATTTTGTGAGTTTGTGTATTCTGAAAACGGTTGTGACTTCGATGAACGCTTTGATAAATATAATGTTTTCAACACCCATGTAGCTTATATTAACCATCTAGACTTCAAAACGAATAGTGGTTTTGCAAAAATGAAAACTACCTAAAAGTGTCTAAAATCGACTGGAAATCACGAAATAAGCATTTTCAAGTTTTGTTGCTTTTTCATGGTTATTTGCCAAATTTTGTGAGTTTGTGTATTCTGAAAACGGTTGTGACTTCGATGAACGCTTTGATAAATATAATGTTTTCAACACCCATCTAGCTTATATTAACCATCTAGACTTGAAAACGAACAGTGGTTTTGCAAAAATGAAAACTACCTAAAAGTGTCTAAAATCGACTGGAAATCACGAAATAAGCATTTTCAAGTTTTGTTGCTTTTTCATGGTTATTTGCCAAATTTTGTGAGTTTGTGTATTCTGAAAACGGTTGTGACTTCGATGAACGCTTTGATAAATATAATGTTTTCAACACCCATGTAGCTTATATTAACCATCTAGACTTCAAAACGAACAGTGGTTTTGCAAAAATGAAAACTACCTAAAAGTGTCTAAAATCGACTGGAAATCACGAAATAAGCATTTTCAAGTTTTGTTGCTTTTTCATGGTTATTTGCCAAATTTTGTGAGTTTGTGTATTCTGAAAACGGTTGTGACTTCGATGAACGCTTTGATAAATATAATGTTTTCAACACCCATCTAGCTTAAATTAACCATCTAGACTTCAAAACGAACAGTGGTTTTGCAAAAATGAAAACTACCTAAAAGTGTCTAAAATAGACTGGAAATCACGAAATAAGCATTTTCAAGTTTTGTTGCTTTTTCATGGTTATTTGCCAAATTTTGTCAGTTTGTGTATTCTGAAAACGGTTGTGACTTCGATGAACGCTTTGATAAATATAGTGTTTTCAACACCCATCTAGCTTATATTAACCATCTAGACTTCAAAACGAACAGTGGTTTTGCAAAAATGAAAACTACCTAAAAGTGTCTAAAATCGACTGGAAATCACGAAATAAGCATTTTCAAGTTTTGTTGCTTTTTCATGGTTATTTGCCAAATTTTGTGAGTTTGTGTATTCTGAAAATGGTTGTGACTTCGATGAACGCTTTGATAAATATAATGTTTTCAACACCCATCTAGCTTATATTAACCATCTAGACTTCAAAACGAATAGTGGTTTTGCAAAAATGAAAACTACGTAAAAGTGTCTAAAATCGACTGGAAATCACGAAATAAGCATTTTCAAGTTTTGTTGCTTTTCATGGTTATTTGCCAAAATTTGTGAGTTTGTGTATTCTGAAAACGGTTGTGACTTCGATGAACGCTTTGATAAATATAATGTTTTCAACACCCATCTAGCTTAAATTAACCATCTAGACTTCAAAACGAACAGTGGTTTTGCAAAAATGAAAACTACCTAAAAGTGTCTAAAATCGACTGGAAATCACGAAATAAGCATTTTCAAGTTTTGTTGCTTTTTCATGGTTATTTGCCAAATTTTGTGAGTTTGTGTATTCTGAAAACGGTTGTGACTTCGATGAACGCTTTGATAAATATAATGTTTTCAACACCCATGTAGCTTATATTAACCATCTAGACTTCAAAACGAATAGTGGTTTTGCAAAAATGAAAACTACCTAAAAGTGTCTAAAATCGACTGGAAATCACGAAATAAGCATTTTCATGTTTTGTTGCTTTTCATAGTTATTTGCCAAAATTTGTGAGTTTGTGTATTCTGAAAACGGTTGTGACTTCGATGAACGCTTTGATAAATATAGTGTTTTCAACACCCATCTAGCTTATATTAACCATCTAGACTTCAAAACGAACAGTGGTTTTGCAAAAATGAAAACTACCTAAAAGTGTCTAAAATCGACTGGAAATCACGAAATAAACATTTTCAAGTTTTGTTGCTTTTTCATGGTTATTTGCCAAATTTTGTGAGTTTGTGTATTCTGAAAAGGGTTGTGACTTCGATGAACGCTTTGATAAATATAATGTTTTCAACACCCATCTAGCTTAAATTAACCATCTAGACTTCAAAACGAACAGTGGTTTTGCAAAAATGAAAACTACCTAAAAGTGTCTAAAATCGACTGGAAATCACGAAATAAGCATTTTCAAGTTTTGTTGCTTTTCATGGTTATTTGCCAAAATTTGTGAGTTTGTGTATTCTGAAAACGGTTGTGACTTCGATGAACGCTTTGATAAATATAATGTTTTCAACACCCATCTAGCTTAAATTAACCATCTAGACTTCAAAACGAAAAGTGGTTTTTCAAAAATGAAAACTACCTAAAAGTGTCTAAAATCGACTGGAAATCACGAAATAAGCATTTTCAAGTTTTGTTGCTTTTTCATGGTTATTTGCCAAATTTTGTGAGTTTGTGTATTCTGAAAATGGTTGTGACTTCGATGAACGCTTTGATAAATATAATGTTTTCAACACCCATCTAGCTTATATTAACCATCTAGACTTCAAAACGAATAGTGGTTTTGCAAAAATGAAAACTACGTAAAAGTGTCTAAAATCGACTGGAAATCACGAAATAAGCATTTTCAAGTTTTGTTGCTTTTCATGGTTATTTGCCAAAATTTGTGAGTTTGTGTATTCTGAAAACGGTTGTGACTTCGATGAACGCTTTGATAAATATAATGTTTTCAACACCCATCTAGCTTAAATTAACCATCTAGACTTCAAAACGAACAGTGGTTTTGCAAAAATGAAAACTACCTAAAAGTGTCTAAAATCGACTGGAAATCACGAAATAAGCATTTTCAAGTTTTGTTGCTTTTTCATGGTTATTTGCCAAATTTTGTGAGTTTGTGTATTCTGAAAACGGTTGTGACTTCGATGAACGCTTTGATAAATATAATGTTTTCAACACCCATGTAGCTTATATTAACCATCTAGACTTCAAAACGAATAGTGGTTTTGCAAATATGAAAACTACCTAAAAGTGTCTAAAATCGACTGGAAATCACGAAATAAGCATTTTCATGTTTTGTTGCTTTTCATAGTTATTTGCCAAAATTTGTGAGTTTGTGTATTCTGAAAACGGTTGTGACTTCGATGAACGCTTTGATAAATATAGTGTTTTCAACACCCATCTAGCTTATATTAACCATCTAGACTTCAAAACGAACAGTGATTTTTCAAAAATGAAAACTACCTAAAAGTGTCTAAAATCGACTGGAAATCACGAAATAAACATTTTCAAGTTTTGTTGCTTTTTCATGGTTATTTGCCAAATTTTGTGAGTTTGTGTATTCTGAAAAGGGTTGTGACTTCGATGAACGCTTTGATAAATATAATGTTTTCAACACCCATCTAGCTTAAATTAACCATCTAGACTTCAAAACGAACAGTGGTTTTGCAAAAATGAAAACTACCTAAAAGTGTCTAAAATCGACTGGAAATCACGAAATAAGCATTTTCAAGTTTTGTTGCTTTTTCATGGTTATTTGCCAAATTTTGTGAGTTTGTGTATTCTGAAAACGGTTGTGACTTCGATGAACGCTTTGATAAATATAGTGTTTTCAACACCCATCTAGCTTATATTAACCATCTAGACTTCAAAACGAACAGTGGTTTTGCAAAACTGAAAACTACCTAAAAGTGTCTAGAATCGACTGGAAATCACGAAATAAGCATTTTCAAGTTTTGTTGCTTTTTCATGGTTATTTGCCAAATTTTGTGAGTTTGTGTATTCTGAAAACGGTTGTGACTTCGATGAACGCTTTGATAAATATAATGTTTTCAACACCCATCTAGCTTATATTAACCATCTAGACTTCAAAACGAATAGTGGTTTTGCAAAAATGAAAACTACGTAAAAGTGTCTAAAATCGACTGGAAATCACGAAATAAGCATTTTCAAGTTTTGTTGCTTTTCATGGTTATTTGCCAAAATTTGTGAGTTTGTGTATTCTGAAAACGGTTGTGACTTCGATGAACGCTTTGATAAATATAATGTTTTCAACACCCATCTAGCTTAAATTAACCATCTAGACTTCAAAACGAACAGTGGTTTTGCAAAAATGAAAACTACCTAAAAGTGTCTAAAATCGACTGGAAATCACGAAATAAGCATTTTCAAGTTTTGTTGCTTTTTCATGGTTATTTGCCAAATTTTGTGAGTTTGTGTATTCTGAAAACGGTTGTGACTTCGATGAACGCTTTGATAAATATAATGTTTTCAACACCCATGTAGCTTATATTAACCATCTAGACTTCAAAACGAATAGTGGTTTTGCAAAAATGAAAACTACCTAAAAGTGTCTAAAATCGACTGGAAATCACGAAATAAGCATTTTCATGTTTTGTTGCTTTTCATAGTTATTTGCCAAAATTTGTGAGTTTGTGTATTCTGAAAACGGTTGTGACTTCGATGAACGCTTTGATAAATATAGTGTTTTCAACACCCATCTAGCTTATATTAACCATCTAGACTTCAAAACGAACAGTGGTTTTGCAAAAATGAAAACTACCTAAAAGTGTCTAAAATCGACTGGAAATCACGAAATAAACATTTTCAAGTTTTGTTGCTTTTTCATGGTTATTTGCCAAATTTTGTGAGTTTGTGTATTCTGAAAAGGGTTGTGACTTCGATGAACGCTTTGATAAATATAATGTTTTCAACACCCATCTAGCTTAAATTAACCATCTAGACTTCAAAACGAACAGTGGTTTTGCAAAAATGAAAACTACCTAAAAGTGTCTAAAATCGACTGGAAATCACGAAATAAGCATTTTCAAGTTTTGTTGCTTTTTCATGGTTATTTGCCAAATTTTGTGAGTTTGTGTATTCTGAAAACGGTTGTGACTTCGATGAACGCTTTGATAAATATAGTGTTTTCAACACCCATCTAGCTTATATTAACCATCTAGACTTCAAAACGAACAGTGGTTTTGCAAAAATGAAAACTACCTAAAAGTGTCTAAAATCGACTGGAAATCACGAAATAAGCATTTTCAAGTTTTGTTGCTTTTTCATGGTTATTTGCCAAATTTTGTGAGTTTGTGTATTCTGAAAACGGTTGTGACTTCGATGAACGCTTTGATAAATATAATGTTTTCAACACCCATCTAGCTTATATTAACCATCTAGACTTCAAAACGAATAGTGGTTTTGCAAAAATGAAAACTACGTAAAAGTGTCTAAAATCGACTGGAAATCACGAAAAAAGCATTTTCAAGTTTTGTTGCTTTTCATGGTTATTTGCCAAAATTTGTGAGTTTGTGTATTCTGAAAACGGTTGTGACTTCGATGAACGCTTTGATAAATATAATGTTTTCAACACCCATCTAGCTTATATTAACCATCTAGATTTCAAAACGAACAGTGGTTTTGCAAAAATGAAAACTACCTAAAAGTGTCTAAAATCGACTGGAAATCACGAAATAAGCATTTTCATGTTTTGTTGCTTTTTCATGGTTATTTGCCAAATTTTGTGAGTTTGTGTATTCTGAAAACGGTTGTGACTTCGATGAACGCTTTGATAAATATAATGTTTTCAACACCCATGTAGCTTATATTAACCATCTAGACTTCAAAACGAATAGTGGTTTTGCAAAAATGAAAACTACCTAAAAGTGTCTAAAATCGACTGGAAATCACGAAATAAGCATTTTCAAGTTTTGTTGCTTTTTCATGGTTATTTGCCAAATTTTGTGAGTTTGTGTATTCTGAAAACGGTTGTGACTTCGATGAACGCTTTGATAAATATAATGTTTTCAACACCCATCTAGCTTATATTAACCATCTAGACTTGAAAACGAACAGTGGTTTTGCAAAAATGAAAACTACCTAAAAGTGTCTAAAATCGACTGGAAATCACGAAATAAGCATTTTCAAGTTTTGTTGCTTTTTCATGGTTATTTGCCAAATTTTGTGAGTTTGTGTATTCTGAAAACGGTTGTGACTTCGATGAACGCTTTGATAAATATAATGTTTTCAACACCCATGTAGCTTATATTAACCATCTAGACTTCAAAACGAACAGTGGTTTTGCAAAAATGAAAACTACCTAAAAGTGTCTAAAATCGACTGGAAATCACGAAATAAGCATTTTCAAGTTTTGTTGCTTT
This sequence comes from Octopus bimaculoides, assembly GCF_046866305.1. Taxonomy (NCBI): domain Eukaryota; kingdom Metazoa; phylum Mollusca; class Cephalopoda; order Octopoda; family Octopodidae; genus Octopus; species Octopus bimaculoides. Next base: position 54,666 of record NW_028315336.1, on the reverse strand, counting down.
TTCATGGTTATTTGCCAAATTTTGTGAGTTTGTGTATTCTGAAAACGGTTGTGACTTCGATGAACGCTTTGATAAATATAATGTTTTCAACACCCATCTAGCTTATATTAACCATCTAGACTTCAAAACGAACAGTGGTTTTGCAAAAATGAAAACTACCTAAAAGTGTCTAAAATCGACTGGAAATCACGAAATAAGCATTTTCAAGTTTTGTAGCTTTTTCATGGTTAGTTGCCAAATTTTGTGAGTTTGTGTATTCGGAAAACGGTTGTGACTTCGATGAACGCTTTGATAAATATAGTGTTTTCAACACCCATCTAGCTTATATTAACCATCTAGACTTCAAAACGAATATTGGTTTTGCAAAAATGAAAACTACCTAAAAGTGTCTAAAATCGACTGGAAATCACGAAATAAGCATTTTCAAGTTTTGTTGCTTTTTCATGGTTATTTGCCAAATTTTGTGAGTTTGTGTATTCTGAAAACGGTTGTGACTTCGATGAACGCTTTGATAAATATAGTGTTTTCAACACCCATCTAGCTTATATTAACCATCTAGACTTCAAAACGAATAGTGGTTTTGCAAAAATGAAAACTACCTAAAAGTGTCTAAAATCGACTGGAAATCACGAAATAAGCATTTTCAAGTTTTGTTGCTTTTTCATGGTTATTTGCCAAATTTTGTGAGTTTGTGTATTCTGAAAACGGTTGTGACTTCGATGAACGCTTTGATAAATATAATGTTTTCAACACCCATCTAGCTTATATTAACCATCTAGACTTCAAAACGAACAGTGGTTTTGCAAAAATGAAAACTACCTAAAAGTGTCTAAAATCGACTGGAAATCACGAAATAAGCATTTTCAAGTTTTGTTGCTTTTTCATGGTTATTTGCCAAATTTTGTGAGTTTGTGTATTCTGAAAACGGTTGTGACTTCGATGTACGCTTTGATAAATATAGTGTTTTCAACACCCATCTAGCTTATATTAACCATCTAGACTTCAAAACGAATAGTCGTTTTGCAAAAATGAAAACTACCTAAAAGTGTCTAAAATCGACTGGAAATCACGAAATAAGCATTTTCAAGTTTTGTTGCTTTTTCATGGTTATTTGCCAAATTTTGTGAGTTTGTGTATTCTGAAAACGGTTGTGACTTCGATGAACGCTTTGATAAATATAATGTTTTCAACACCCATCTAGCTTATATTAACCATCTAGACTTCAAGACGAACAGTGGTTTTGCAAAAATGAAAACTACCTAAAAGTGTCTAAAATCGACTGGAAATCACGAAATAAGCATTTTCAAGATTTGTTGCTTTTTCATGGTTATTTGCCAAATTTTGTGAGTTTGTGTATTCTGAAAACGGTTGTGACTTCGATGAACGCTTTGATAAATATAATGTTTTCAACACCCATGTAGCTTATATTAACCATCTAGACTTCAAAACGAACAGTGGTTTTGCAAAAATGAAAACTACCTAAAAGTGTCTAAAATCGACTGGAAATCACGAAATAAGCATTTTCAAGTTTTGTTGCTTTTTCATGGTTATTTGCCAAATTTTGTGAGTTTGTGTATTCTGAAAACGGTTGTGACTTCGATGAACGCTTTGATAAATATAGTGTTTTCAACACCCATCTAGCTTATATTAACCATCTAGACTTCAAAACGAATAGTGGTTTTGCAAAAATGAAAACTACCTAAAAGTGTCTAAAATCGACTGGAAATCACGAAATAAGCATTTTCAAGTTTTGTTGCTTTTTCATGGTTATTTGCCAAATTTTGTGAGTTTGTGTATTCTGAAAACGGTTGTGACTTCGATGAACGCTTTGATAAATATAATGTTTTCAACACCCATCTAGCTTATATTAACCATCTAGACTTCAAAACGAACAGTGGTTTTGCAAAAATGAAAACTACCTAAAAGTGTCTAAAATCGACTGGAAATCACGAAATAAGCATTTTCAAGTTTTGTTGCTTTTTCATGGTTATTTGCCAAATTTTGTGAGTTTGTGTATTCTGAAAACGGTTGTGACTTCGATGAACGCTTTGATAAATATAATGTTTTCAACACCCATCTAGCTTATATTAACCATCTAGACTTCAAAACGAACAGTGGTTTTGCAAAAATGAAAACTACCTAAAAGTGTCTAAAATCGACTGGAAATCACGAAATAAGCATTTTCAAGTTTTGTTGCTTTTTCATGGTTATTTGCCAAATTTTGTGAGTTTGTGTATTCTGAAAACGGTTGTGACTTCGATGAACGCTTTGATAAATATAGTGTTTTCAACACCCATCTAGCTTATATTAACCATCTAGACTTCAAAACGAATAGTCGTTTTGCAAAAATGAAAACTACCTAAAAGTGTCTAAAATCGACTGGAAATCACGAAATAAGCATTTTCAAGTTTTGTTGCTTTTTCATGGTTATTTGCCAAATTTTGTGAGTTTGTGTATTCTGAAAACGGTTGTGACTTCGATGAACGCTTTGATAAATATAATGTTTTCAACACCCATCTAGCTTATATTAACCATCTAGACTTCAAGACGAACAGTGGTTTTGCAAAAATGAAAACTACCTAAAAGTGTCTAAAATCGACTGGAAATCACGAAATAAGCATTTTCAAGATTTGTTGCTTTTTCATGGTTATTTGCCAAATTTTGTGAGTTTGTGTATTCTGAAAACGGTTGTGACTTCGATGAACGCTTTGATAAATATAATGTTTTCAACACCCATCTAGCTTATATTAACCATCTAGACTTCAAAACGAACAGTGGTTTTGCAAAAATGAAATCTACCTAAAAGTGTCTAAAATCGACTGGAAATCACGAAATAAGCATTTTCATGTTTTGTTGCTTTTTCATGGTTATTTGCCAAATTTTGTGAGTTTGTGTATTCTGAAAACGGTTGTGACTTCGATGAACGCTTTGATAAATATAATGTTTTCAACACCCATGTAGCTTATATTAACCATCTAGACTTCAAAACGAACAGTGGTTTTGCAAAAATGAAAACTACCTAAAAGTGTCTAAAATCGACTGGAAATCACGAAATAAGCATTTTCAAGTTTTGTTGCTTTTTCATGGTTATTTGCCAAATTTTGTGAGTTTGTGTATTCTGAAAACGGTTGTGACTTCGATGAACGCTTTGATAAATATAGTGTTTTCAACACCCATCTAGCTTATATTAACCATCTAGACTTCAAAACGAATAGTGGTTTTGCAAAAATGAAAACTACCTAAAAGTGTCTAAAATCGACTGGAAATCACGAAATAAGCATTTTCAAGTTTTGTTGCTTTTTCATGGTTATTTGCCAAATTTTGTGAGTTTGTGTATTCTGAAAACGGTTGTGACTTCGATGAACGCTTTGATAAATATAATGTTTTCAACACCCATCTAGCTTATATTAACCATCTAGACTTCAAAACGAACAGTGGTTTTGCAAAAATGAAAGCTACCTAAAAGTGTCTAAAATCGACTAGAAATCACGAAATAAGCATTTTCAAGTTTTGTTGCTTTCTCATGGTTATTTGCCAAATTTTGTGAGTTTGTGTATTCTGAAAACGGTTGTGACTTCGATGAACGCTTTGATAAATATAATGTTTTCAACACCCATGTAGCTTATATTAACCATCTAGACTTCAAAACGAACAGTGGTTTTGCAAAAATGAAAACTACCTAAAAGTGTCTAAAATCGACTGGAAATCACGAAATAAGCATTTTCATGTTTTGTTGCTTTTTCATGGTTATTTGCCAAATTTTGTGAGTTTGTGTATTCTGAAAACGGTTGTGACTTCGATGAACGCTTTGATAAATATAATGTTTTCAACACCCATCTAGCTTATATTAACCATCTAGACTTCAAAACGAACAGTGGTTTTGCAAAAATGAAAACTACCTAAAAGTGTCTAAAATCGACTGGAAATCACGAAATAAGCATTTTCAAGTTTTGTTGCTTTTTCATGGTTATTTGCCAAATTTTGTGAGTTTGTGTATTCTGAAAACGGTTGTGACTTCGATGAACGCTTTGATAAATATAGTGTTTTCAACACCCATCTAGCTTATATTAACCATCTAGACTTCAAAACGAATAGTGGTTTTGCAAAAATGAAAACTACCTAAAAGTGTCTAAAATCGACTGGAAATCACGAAATAAGCATTTTCAAGTTTTGTTGCTTTTTCATGGTTATTTGCCAAATTTTGTGAGTTTGTGTATTCTGAAAACAGTTGTGACTTCGATGAACGGTTTGATAAATATAATGTTTTCAACACCCATCTAGCTTATATTAACCATCTAGACTTCAAAACGAACAGTGGTTTTGCAAAAATGAAAACTACCTAAAAGTGTCTAAAATCGACTAGAAATCACGAAATAAGCATTTTCAAGTTTTGTTGCTTTTTCATGGTTATTTGCCAAATTTTGTGAGTTTGTGTATTCTGAAAACGGTTGTGACTTCGATGAACGCTTTGATAAATATAATGTTTTCAACACCCATGTAGCTTATATTAACCATCTAGACTTCAAAACGAATAGTGGTTTTGCAAAAATGAAAACTACCTAAAAGTGTCTAAAATCGACTGGAAATCACGAAATAAGCATTTTCAAGTTTTGTTGCTTTTTCATGGTTATTTGCCAAATTTTGTGAGTTTGTGTATTCTGAAAACGGTTGTGAATTCGATGAACGCTTTGATAAATATAATGTTTTCAACACCCATCTAGCTTATATTAACCATCTAGACTTCAAAACGAACAGTGGTTTTGCAAAAATGAAAACTACCTAAAAGTGTCTAAAATCGACTGGAAATCACGAAATAAGCATTTTCATGTTTTGTTGCTTTTTCATGGTTATTTGCCAAATTTTGTGAGTTTGTGTATTCTGAAAACGGTTGTGACTTCGATGAACGCTTTGATAAATATAATGTTTTCAACACCCATCTAGCTTATATTAACCATCTAGACTTCAAAACGAACAGTGGTTTTGCAAAAATGAAAACTACCTAAAAGTGTCTAAAATCGACTGGAAATCACGAAATAAGCATTTTCAAGTTTTGTTGCTTTTTCATGGTTATTTGCCAAATTTTGTGAGTTTGTGTATTCTGAAAACGGTTGTGACTTCGATGAACGCTTTGATAAATATAGTGTTTTCAACACCCATCTAGCTTATATTAACCATCTAGACTTCAAAACGAATAGTGGTTTTGCAAAAATGAAAACTACCTAAAAGTGTCTAAAATCGACTGGAAATCACGAAATAAGCATTTTCAAGTTTTGTTGCTTTTTCATGGTTATTTGCCAAATTTTGTGAGTTTGTGTATTCTGAAAACGGTTGTGACTTCGATGAACGCTTTGATAAATATAATGTTTTCAACACCCATCTAGCTTATATTAACCATCTAGACTTCAAATCGAACAGTGGTTTTGCAAAAATGAAAACTACCTAAAAGTGTCTAAAATCGACTGGAAATCACGAAATAAGCATTTTCATGTTTTGTTGCTTTTTCATGGTTATTTGCCAAATTTTGTGAGTTTGTGTATTCTGAAAACGGTTGTGACTTCGATGAACGCTTTGATAAATATAATGTTTTCAACACCCATGTAGCTTATATTAACCATCTAGACTTCAAAACGAATAGTGGTTTTGCAAAAATGAAAACTACCTAAAAGTGTCTAAAATCGACTGGAAATCACGAAATAAGCATTTTCAAGTTTTGTTGCTTTTTCATGGTTATTTGCCAAATTTTGTGAGTTTGTGTATTCTGAAAACGGTTGTGACTTCGATGAACGCTTTGATAAATATAATGTTTTCAACACCCATCTAGCTTATATTAACCATCTAGACTTGAAAACGAACAGTGGTTTTGCAAAAATGAAAACTACCTAAAAGTGTCTAAAATCGACTGGAAATCACGAAATAAGCATTTTCAAGTTTTGTTGCTTTTTCATGGTTATTTGCCAAATTTTGTGAGTTTGTGTATTCTGAAAACGGTTGTGACTTCGATGAACGCTTTGATAAATATAATGTTTTCAACACCCATCTAGCTTATATTAACCATCTAGACTTCAAAACGAACAGTGGTTTTGCAAAAATGAAAACTACCTAAAAGTGTCTAAAATCGACTGGAAATCACGAAATAAGCATTTTCAAGTTTTGTTGCTTTTTCATGGTTATTTGCCAAATTTTGTGAGTTTGTGTATTCTGAAAACGGTTGTGACTTCGATGAACGCTTTGATAAATATAATGTTTTCAACACCCATCTAGCTTATATTAACCATCTAGACTTCAAAACGAACAGTGGTTTTGCAAAAATGAAAACTACCTAAAAGTGTCTAAAATCGACTGGAAATCACGAAATAAGCATTTTCAAGTTTTGTTGCTTTTTCATGGTTATTTGCCAAATTTTGTGAGTTTGTGTATTCTGAAAACGGTTGTGACTTCGATGAACGCTTTGATAAATATAATGTTTTCAACACCCATCTAGCTTATATTAACCATCTAGACTTCAAAACGAACAGTGGTTTTGCAAAAATGAAAACTACCTAAAAGTGTCTAAAATCGACTGGAAATCACGAAATAAGCATTTTCAAGTTTTGTTGCTTTTTCATGGTTATTTGCCAAATTTTGTGAGTTTGTGTATTCTGAAAACGGTTGTGACTTCGATGAACGCTTTGATAAATATAATGTTTTCAACACCCATCTAGCTTATATTAACCATCTAGACTTCAAAACGAACAGTGGTTTTGCAAAAATGAAAACTACCTAAAAGTGTCTAAAATCGACTGGAAATCACGAAATAAGCATTTTCAAGTTTTGTTGCTTTTTCATGGTTATTTGCCAAATTTTGTGAGTTTGTGTATTCTGAAAACGGTTGTGACTTCGATGAACGCTTTGATAAATATAATGTTTTCAACACCCATCTAGCTTATATTAACCATCTAGACTTCAAAACGAACAGTGGTTTTGCAAAAATGAAAACTACCTAAAAGTGTCTAAAATCGACTGGAAATCACGAAATAAGCATTTTCAAGTTTTGTTGCTTTTTCATGGTTATTTGCCAAATTTTGTGAGTTTGTGTATTCTGAAAACGGTTGTGACTTCGATGAACGCTTTGATAAATATAATGTTTTCAACACCCATCTAGCTTATATTAACCATCTAGACTTCAAAACGAACAGTGGTTTTGCAAAAATGAAAACTACCTAAAAGTGTCTAAAATCGACTGGAAATCACGAAATAAGCATTTTCAAGTTTTGTTGCTTTTTCATGGTTATTTGCCAAATTTTGTGAGTTTGTGTATTCTGAAAACGGTTGTGACTTCGATGAACGCTTTGATAAATATAATGTTTTCAACACCCATCTAGCTTATATTAACCATCTAGACTTCAAAACGAACAGTGGTTTTGCAAAAATGAAAACTACCTAAAAGTGTCTAAAATCGACTGGAAATCACGAAATAAGCATTTTCAAGTTTTGTTGCTTTTTCATGGTTATTTGCCAAATTTTGTGAGTTTGTGTATTCTGAAAACGGTTGTGACTTCGATGAACGCTTTGATAAATATAATGTTTTCAACACCCATCTAGCTTATATTAACCATCTAGACTTCAAAACGAACAGTGGTTTTGCAAAAATGAAAACTACCTAAAAGTGTCTAAAATCGACTGGAAATCACGAAATAAGCATTTTCAAGTTTTGTTGCTTTTTCATGGTTATTTGCCAAATTTTGTGAGTTTGTGTATTCTGAAAACGGTTGTGACTTCGATGAACGCTTTGATAAATATAATGTTTTCAACACCCATCTAGCTTATATTAACCATCTAGACTTCAAAACGAACAGTGGTTTTGCAAAAATGAAAACTACCTAAAAGTGTCTAAAATCGACTGGAAATCACGAAATAAGCATTTTCAAGTTTTGTTGCTTTTTCATGGTTATTTGCCAAATTTTGTGAGTTTGTGTATTCTGAAAACGGTTGTGACTTCGATGAACGCTTTGATAAATATAATGTTTTCAACACCCATCTAGCTTATATTAACCATCTAGACTTCAAAACGAACAGTGGTTTTGCAAAAATGAAATCTACCTAAAAGTGTCTAAAATCGACTGGAAATCACGAAATAAGCATTTTCATGTTTTGTTGCTTTTTCATGGTTATTTGCCAAATTTTGTGAGTTTGTGTATTCTGAAAACGGTTGTGACTTCGATGAACGCTTTGATAAATATAATGTTTTCAACACCCATCTAGCTTATATTAACCATCTAGACTTCAAAACGAACAGTGGTTTTGCAAAAATGAAAACTACCTAAAAGTGTCTAAAATCGACTGGAAATCACGAAATAAGCATTTTCAAGTTTTGTTGCTTTTTCATGGTTATTTGCCAAATTTTGTGAGTTTGTGTATTCTGAAAACGATTGTGACTTCGATGAACGCTTTGATAAATATAATGTTTTCAACACCCATCTAGCTTATATTAACCATCTAGACTTCAAAACGAACAGTGGTTTTGCAAAAATGAAAACTACCTAAAAGTGTCTAAAATCGACTAGAAATCACGAAATAAGCATTTTCAAGTTTTGTTGCTTTTTCATGGTTATTTGCCAAATTTTGTGAGTTTGTGTATTCTGAAAACGGTTGTGACTTCGATGAACGCTTTGATAAATATAATGTTTTCAACACCCATGTAGCTTATATTAACCATCTAGACTTCAAAACGAACAGTGGTTTTGCAAAAATGAAAACTACCTAAAAGTGTCTAAAATCGACTGGAAATCACGAAATAAGCATTTTCATGTTTTGTTGCTTTTTCATGGTTATTTGCCAAATTTTGTGAGTTTGTGTATTCTGAAAACGGTTGTGACTTCGATGAACGCTTTGATAAATATAATGTTTTCAACACCCATGTAGCTTATATTAACCATCTAGACTTCAAAACGAACAGTGGTTTTGCAAAAATGAAAACTACCTAAAAGTGTCTAAAATCGACTGGAAATCACGAAATAAGCATTTTCAAGTTTTGTTGCTTTTTCATGGTTATTTGCCAAATTTTTTGAGTTTGTGTATTCTGAAAACGGTTGTGACTTCGATGAACGCTTTGATAAATATAGTGTTTTCAACACCCATCTAGCTTATATTAACCATCTAGACTTCAAAACGAATAGTGGTTTTGCAAAAATGAAAACTACCTAAAAGTGTCTAAAATCGACTGGAAATCACGAAATAAGCATTTTCAAGTTTTGTTGCTTTTTCATGGTTATTTGCCAAATTTTGTGAGTTTGTGTATTCTGAAAACGGTTGTGACTTCGATGAACGCTTTGATAAATATAATGTTTTCAACACCCATCTAGCTTATATTAACCATCTAGACTTCAAAACGAACAGTGGTTTTGCAAAAATGAAAGCTACCTAAAAGTGTCTAAAATCGACTAGAAATCACGAAATAAGCATTTTCAAGTTTTGTTGCTTTCTCATGGTTATTTGCCAAATTTTGTGAGTTTGTGTATTCTGAAAACGGTTGTGACTTCGATGAACGCTTTGATAAATATAATGTTTTCAACACCCATGTAGCTTATATTAACCATCTAGACTTCAAAACGAACAGTGGTTTTGCAAAAATGAAAACTACCTAAAAGTGTCTAAAATCGACTGGAAATCACGAAATAAGCATTTTCATGTTTTGTTGCTTTTTCATGGTTATTTGCCAAATTTTGTGAGTTTGTGTATTCTGAAAACGGTTGTGACTTCGATGAACGCTTTGATAAATATAATGTTTTCAACACCCATCTAGCTTATATTAACCATCTAGACTTCAAAACGAACAGTGGTTTTGCAAAAATGAAAACTACCTAAAAGTGTCTAAAATCGACTGGAAATCACGAAATAAGCATTTTCAAGTTTTGTTGCTTTTTCATGGTTATTTGCCAAATTTTGTGAGTTTGTGTATTCTGAAAACGGTTGTGACTTCGATGAACGCTTTGATAAATATAGTGTTTTCAACACCCATCTAGCTTATATTAACCATCTAGACTTCAAAACGAATAGTGGTTTTGCAAAAATGAAAACTACCTAAAAGTGTCTAAAATCGACTGGAAATCACGAAATAAGCATTTTCAAGTTTTGTTGCTTTTTCATGGTTATTTGCCAAATTTTGTGAGTTTGTGTATTCTGAAAACAGTTGTGACTTCGATGAACGGTTTGATAAATATAATGTTTTCAACACCCATCTAGCTTATATTAACCATCTAGACTTCAAAACGAACAGTGGTTTTGCAAAAATGAAAACTACCTAAAAGTGTCTAAAATCGACTAGAAATCACGAAATAAGCATTTTCAAGTTTTGTTGCTTTTTCATGGTTATTTGCCAAATATTGTGAGTTTGTGTATTCTGAAAACGGTTGTGACTTCGATGAACGCTTTGATAAATATAATGTTTTCAACACCCATGTAGCTTATATTAACCATCTAGACTTCAAAACGAATAGTGGTTTTGCAAAAATGAAAACTACCTAAAAGTGTCTAAAATCGACTGGAAATCACGAAATAAGCATTTTCAAGTTTTGTTGCTTTTTCATGGTTATTTGCCAAATTTTGTGAGTTTGTGTATTCTGAAAACGGTTGTGACTTCGATGAACGCTTTGATAAATATAATGTTTTCAACACCCATCTAGCTTATATTAACCATCTAGACTTCAAAACGAACAGTGGTTTTGCAAAAATGAAAACTACCTAAAAGTGTCTAAAATCGACTGGAAATCACGAAATAAGCATTTTCATGTTTTGTTGCTTTTTCATGGTTATTTGCCAAATTTTGTGAGTTTGTGTATTCTGAAAACGGTTGTGACTTCGATGAACGCTTTGATAAATATAATGTTTTCAACACCCATCTAGCTTATATTAACCATCTAGACTTCAAAACGAACAGTGGTTTTGCAAAAATGAAAACTACCTAAAAGTGTCTAAAATCGACTGGAAATCACGAAATAAGCATTTTCAAGTTTTGTTGCTTTTTCATGGTTATTTGCCAAATTTTGTGAGTTTGTGTATTCTGAAAACGGTTGTGACTTCGATGAACGCTTTGATAAATATAGTGTTTTCAACACCCATCTAGCTTATATTAACCATCTAGACTTCAAAACGAATAGTGGTTTTGCAAAAATGAAAACTACCTAAAAGTGTCTAAAATCGACTGGAAATCACGAAATAAGCATTTTCAAGTTTTGTTGCTTTTTCATGGTTATTTGCCAAATTTTGTGAGTTTGTGTATTCTGAAAACGGTTGTGACTTCGATGAACGCTTTGATAAATATAATGTTTTCAACACCCATCTAGCTTATATTAACCATCTAGACTTCAAATCGAACAGTGATTTTGCAAAAATGAAAACTACCTAAAAGTGTCTAAAATCGACTGGAAATCACGAAATAAGCATTTTCATGTTTTGTTGCTTTTTCATGGTTATTTGCCAAATTTTGTGAGTTTGTGTATTCTGAAAACGGTTGTGACTTCGATGAACGCTTTGATAAATATAATGTTTTCAACACCCATGTAGCTTATATTAACCATCTAGACTTCAAAACGAATAGTGGTTTTGCAAAAATGAAAACTACCTAAAAGTGTCTAAAATCGACTGGAAATCACGAAATAAGCATTTTCAAGTTTTGTTGCTTTTTCATGGTTATTTGCCAAATTTTGTGAGTTTGTGTATTCTGAAAACGGTTGTGACTTCGATGAACGCTTTGATAAATATAATGTTTTCAACACCCATCTAGCTTATATTAACCATCTAGACTTCAAAACGAACAGTGGTTTTGCAAAAATGAAAACTACCTAAAAGTGTCTAAAATCGACTGGAAATCACGAAATAAGCATTTTCAAGTTTTGTTGCTTTTTCATGGTTATTTGCCAAATTTTGTGAGTTTGTGTATTCTGAAAACGGTTGTGACTTCGATGAACGCTTTGATAAATATAATGTTTTCAACACCCATCTAGCTTATATTAACCATCTAGACTTCAAAACGAACAGTGGTTTTGCAAAAATGAAAACTACCTAAAAGTGTCTAAAATCGACTGGAAATCACGAAATAAGCATTTTCAAGTTTTGTTGCTTTTTCATGGTTATTTGCCAAATTTTGTGAGTTTGTGTATTCTGAAAACGGTTGTGACTTCGATGAACGCTTTGATAAATATAATGTTTTCAACACCCATCTAGCTTATATTAACCATCTAGACTTCAAAACGAACAGTGGTTTTGCAAAAATGAAAACTACCTAAAAGTGTCTAAAATCGACTGGAAATCACGAAATAAGCATTTTCAAGTTTTGTTGCTTTTTCATGGTTATTTGCCAAATTTTGTGAGTTTGTGTATTCTGAAAACGGTTGTGACTTCGATGAACGCTTTGATAAATATAATGTTTTCAACACCCATCTAGCTTATATTAACCATCTAGACTTCAAAACGAACAGTGGTTTTGCAAAAATGAAAACTACCTAAAAGTGTCTAAAATCGACTGGAAATCACGAAATAAGCATTTTCAAGTTTTGTTGCTTTTTCATGGTTATTTGCCAAATTTTGTGAGTTTGTGTATTCTGAAAACGGTTGTGACTTCGATGAACGCTTTGATAAATATAATGTTTTCAACACCCATCTAGCTTATATTAACCATCTAGACTTCAAAACGAACAGTGGTTTTGCAAAAATGAAAACTACCTAAAAGTGTCTAAAATCGACTGGAAATCACGAAATAAGCATTTTCAAGTTTTGTTGCTTTTTCATGGTTATTTGCCAAATTTTGTGAGTTTGTGTATTCTGAAAACGGTTGTGACTTCGATGAACGCTTTGATAAATATAATGTTTTCAACACCCATCTAGCTTATATTAACCATCTAGACTTCAAAACGAACAGTGGTTTTGCAAAAATGAAAACTACCTAAAAGTGTCTAAAATCGACTGGAAATCACGAAATAAGCATTTTCAAGTTTTGTTGCTTTTTCATGGTTATTTGCCAAATTTTGTGAGTTTGTGTATTCTGAAAACGGTTGTGAATTCGATGAACGCTTTGATAAATATAGTGTTTTCAACACCCATCTAACCATCTAGACTTCAAAACGAATAGTGGTTTTGCAAAAATGAAAACTACCTAAAAGTGTCTAAAATCGACTGGAAATCACGAAATAAGCATTTTCAAGTTTTGTTGCTTTTTCATGGTTATTTGCCAAATTTTGTGAGTTTGTGTATTCTGAAAACGGTTGTGACTTCGATGAACGCTTTGATAAATATAGTGTTTTAAACACCCATCTAGCTTATATTAACCATCTAGACTTCAAAACGAATAGTGGTTTTGCAAAAATGAAAACTACCTAAAAGTGTCTAAAATCGACTGGAAATCACGAAATAAGCATTTTCAAGTTTTGTTGCTTTTTCATGGTTATTTGCCAAATTTTGTGAGTTTGTGTATTCTGAAAACGGTTGTGACTTCGATGAACGCTTTGATAAATATAGTGTTTTCAACACCCATCTAGCTTATATTAACCATCTAGACTTCAAAACGAATAGTGGTTTTGCAAAAATGAAAACTACCTAAAAGTGTCTAAAATCGACTGGAAATCACGAAATAAGCATTTTCAAGTTTTGTTGCTTTTTCATGGTTATTTGCCAAATTTTGTGAGTTTGTGTATTCTGAAAACGGTTGTGACTTCGATGAACGCTTTGATAAATATAATGTTTTCAACACCCATCTAGCTTATATTAACCATCTAGACTTCAAATCGAACAGTGGTTTTGCAAAAATGAAAACTACCTAAAAGTGTCTAAAATCGACTGGAAATCACGAAATAAGCATTTTCATGTTTTGTTGCTTTTTCATGGTTATTTGCCAAATTTTGTGAGTTTGTGTATTCTGAAAACGGTTGTGACTTCGATGAACGCTTTGATAAATATAATGTTTTCAACACCCATCTAGCTTATATTAACCATCTAGACTTCAAAACGAACAGTGGTTTTGCAAAAATGAAAACTACCTAAAAGTGTCTAAAATCGACTGGAAATCACGAAATAAGCATTTTCAAGTTTTGTTGCTTTTTCATGGTTATTTGCCAAATTTTGTGAGTTTGTGTATTCTGAAAACGGTTGTGACTTCGATGAACGCTTTGATAAATATAATGTTTTCAACACCCATGTAGCTTATATTAACCATCTAGACTTCAAAACGAATAGTGGTTTTGCAAAAATGAAAACTACCTAAAAGTGTCTAAAATCGACTGGAAATCACGAAATAAGCATTTTCAAGTTTTGTTGCTTTTTCATGGTTATTTGCCAAATTTTGTGAGTTTGTGTATTCTGAAAACGGTTGTGACTTCGATGAACGCTTTGATAAATATAGTGTTTTCAACACCCATCTAGCTTATATTAACCATCTAGACTTCAAAACGAATAGTGGTTTTGCAAAAATGAAAACTACCTAAAAGTGTCTAAAATCGACTGGAAATCACGAAATAAGCATTTTCAAGTTTTGTTGCTTTTTCATGGTTATTTGCCAAATTTTGTGAGTTTGTGTATTCTGAAAACGGTTGTGACTTCGATGAACGCTTTGATAAATATAGTGTTTTCAACACCCATCTAGCTTATATTAACCATCTAGACTTCAAAACGAATAGTGGTTTTGCAAAAATGAAAACTACCTAAAAGTGTCTAAAATCGACTGGAAATCACGAAATAAGCATTTTCAAGTTTTGTTGCTTTTTCATGGTTATTTGCCAAATTTTGTGAGTTTGTGTATTCTGAAAACGGTTGTGACTTCGATGAACGCTTTGATAAATATAATGTTTTCAACACCCATCTAGCTTATATTAACCATCTAGACTTCAAATCGAACAGTGGTTTTGCAAAAATGAAAACTACCTAAAAGTGTCTAAAATCGACTGGAAATCACGAAATAAGCATTTTCATGTTTTGTTGCTTTTTCATGGTTATTTGCCAAATTTTGTGAGTTTGTGTATTCTGAAAACGGTTGTGACTTCGATGAACGCTTTGATAAATATAATGTTTTCAACACCCATCTAGCTTATATTAACCATCTAGACTTCAAAACGAACAGTGGTTTTGCAAAAATGAAAACTACCTAAAAGTGTCTAAAATCGACTGGAAATCACGAAATAAGCATTTTCAAGTTTTGTTGCTTTTTCATGGTTATTTGCCAAATTTTGTGAGTTTGTGTATTCTGAAAACGGTTGTGACTTCGATGAACGCTTTGATAAATATAATGTTTTCAACACCCATGTAGCTTATATTAACCATCTAGACTTCAAAACGAATAGTGGTTTTGCAAAAATGAAAACTACCTAAAAGTGTCTAAAATCGACTGGAAATCACGAAATAAGCATTTTCAAGTTTTGTTGCTTTTTCATGGTTATTTGCCAAATTTTGTGAGTTTGTGTATTCTGAAAACGGTTGTGACTTCGATGAACGCTTTGATAAATATAATGTTTTCAACACCCATCTAGCTTATATTAACCATCTAGACTTCAAAACGAACAGTGGTTTTGCAAAAATGAAAACTACCTAAAAGTGTCTAAAATCGACTGGAAATCACGAAATAAGCATTTTCAAGTTTTGTTGCTTTTTCATGGTTATTTGCCAAATTTTGTGAGTTTGTGTATTCTGAAAACGGTTGTGACTTCGATGAACGCTTTGATAAATATAATGTTTTCAACACCCATCTAGCTTATATTAACCATCTAGACTTCAAAACGAACAGTGGTTTTGCAAAAATGAAAACTACCTAAAAGTGTCTAAAATCGACTGGAAATCACGAAATAAGCATTTTCAAGTTTTGTTGCTTTTTCATGGTTATTTGCCAAATTTTGTGAGTTTGTGTATTCTGAAAACGGTTGTGACTTCGATGAACGCTTTGATAAATATAATGTTTTCAACACCCATCTAGCTTATATTAACCATCTAGACTTCAAAACGAACAGTGGTTTTGCAAAAATGAAAACTACCTAAAAGTGTCTAAAATCGACTGGAAATCACGAAATAAGCATTTTCAAGTTTTGTTGCTTTTTCATGGTTATTTGCCAAATTTTGTGAGTTTGTGTATTCTGAAAACGGTTGTGAATTCGATGAACGCTTTGATAAATATAGTGTTTTCAACACCCATCTAGCTTATATTAACCATCTAGACTTCAAAACGAACAGTGGTTTTGCAAAAATGAAAACTACCTAAAAGTGTCTAAAATCGACTGGAAATCACGAAATAAGCATTTTCAAGTTTTGTAGCTTTTTCATGGTTAGTTGCCAAATTTTGTGAGTTTGTGTATTCGGAAAACGGTTGTGACCTCGATGAACGCTTTGATAAATATAGTGTTTTCAACACCCATCTAGCTTATATTAACCATCTAGACTTCAAAACGAATAGTGGTTTTGCAAAAATGAAAACTACCTAAAAGTGTCTAAAATCGACTGGAAATCACGAAATAAGCATTTTCAAGTTTTGTTGCTTTTTCATGGTTATTTGCCAAATTTTGTGAGTTTGTGTATTCTGAAAACGGTTGTGACTTCGATGAACGCTTTGATAAATATAGTGTTTTCAACACCCATCTAGCTTATATTAACCATCTAGACTTCAAAACGAATAGTGGTTTTGCAAAAATGAAAACTACCTAAAAGTGTCTAAAATCGACTGGAAATCACGAAATAAGCATTTTCAAGTTTTGTTGCTTTTTCATGGTTATTTGCCAAATTTTGTGAGTTTGTGTATTCTGAAAACGGTTGTGACTTCGATGAACGCTTTGATAAATATAGTGTTTTCAACACCCATCTAGCTTATATTAACCATCTAGACTTCAAAACGAATAGTGGTTTTGCAAAAATGAAAACTACCTAAAAGTGTCTAAAATCGACTGGAAATCACGAAATAAGCATTTTCAAGTTTTGTTGCTTTTTCATGGTTATTTGCCAAATTTTGTGAGTTTGTGTATTCTGAAAACGGTTGTGACTTCGATGAACGCTTTGATAAATATAATGTTTTCAACACCCATGTAGCTTATATTAACCATCTAGACTTCAAAACGAATAGTGGTTTTGCAAAAATGAAAACTACCTAAAAGTGTCTAAAATCGACTGGAAATCACGAAATAAGCATTTTCAAGTTTTGTTGCTTTTTCATGGTTATTTGCCAAATTTTGTGAGTTTGTGTATTCTGAAAACGGTTGTGACTTCGATGAACGCTTTGATAAATATAATGTTTTCAACACCCATCTAGCTTATATTAACCATCTAGACTTCAAAACGAACAGTGGTTTTGCAAAAATGAAAACTACCTAAAAGTGTCTAAAATCGACTGGAAATCACGAAATAAGCATTTTCAAGTTTTGTTGCTTTTTCATGGTTATTTGCCAAATTTTGTGAGTTTGTGTATTCTGAAAACGGTTGTGACTTCGATGAACGCTTTGATAAATATAATGTTTTCAACACCCATCTAGCTTATATTAACCATCTAGACTTCAAAACGAACAGTGGTTTTGCAAAAATGAAAACTACCTAAAAGTGTCTAAAATCGACTGGAAATCACGAAATAAGCATTTTCAAGTTTTGTTGCTTTTTCATGGTTATTTGCCAAATTTTGTGAGTTTGTGTATTCTGAAAACGGTTGTGACTTCGATGAACGCTTTGATAAATATAATGTTTTCAACACCCATCTAGCTTATATTAACCATCTAGACTTCAAAACGAACAGTGGTTTTTCAAAAATGAAAACTACCTAAAAGTGTCTAAAATCGACTGGAAATCACGAAATAAGCATTTTCAAGTTTTGTTGCTTTTTCATGGTTATTTGCCAAATTTTGTGAGTTTGTGTATTCTGAAAACGGTTGTGACTTCGATGAACGCTTTGATAAATATAGTGTTTTCAACACCCATCTAGCTTATATTAACCATCTAGACTTCAAAACGAATAGTGGTTTTGCAAAAATGAAAACTACCTAAAAGTGTCTAAAATCGACTGGAAATCACGAAATAAGCATTTTCAAGTTTTGTTGCTTTTTCATGGTTATTTGCCAAATTTTGTGAGTTTGTGTATTCTGAAAACGGTTGTGACTTCGATGAACGCTTTGATAAATATAATGTTTTCAACACCCATCTAGCTTATATTAACCATCTAGACTTCAAAACGAACAGTGGTTTTGCAAAAATGAAAACTACCTAAAAGTGTCTAAAATCGACTGGAAATCACGAAATAAGCATTTTCAAGTTTTGTTGCTTTTTCATGGTTATTTGCCAAATTTTGTGAGTTTGTGTATTCTGAAAACGGTTGTGACTTCGATGAACGCTTTGATAAATATAATGTTTTCAACACCCATGTAGCTTATATTAACCATCTAGACTTCAAAACGAACAGTGGTTTTGCAAAAATGAAAACTACCTAAAAGTGTCTAAAATCGACTGGAAATCACGAAATAAGCATTTTCAAGTTTTGTTGCTTTTTCATGGTTATTTGCCAAATTTTGTGAGTTTGTGTATTCTGAAAACGGTTGTGACTTCGATGAACGCTTTGATAAATATAGTGTTTTCAACACCCATCTAGCTTATATTAACCATCTAGACTTCAAAACGAATAGTGGTTTTGCAAAAATGAAAACTACCTAAAAGTGTCTAAAATCGACTGGAAATCACGAAATAAGCATTTTCAAGTTTTGTTGCTTTTTCATGGTTATTTGCCAAATTTTGTGAGTTTGTGTATTCTGAAAACGGTTGTGACTTCGATGAACGCTTTGATAAATATAGTGTTTTCAACACCCATCTAGCTTATATTAACCATCTAGACTTCAAAACGAATAGTGGTTTTGCAAAAATGAAAACTACCTAAAAGTGTCTAAAATCGACTGGAAATCACGAAATAAGCATTTTCAAGTTTTGTTGCTTTTTCATGGTTATTTGTCAAATTTTGTGAGTTTGTGTATTCTGAAAACGGTTGTGACTTCGATGAACGCTTTGATAAATATAATGTTTTCAACACCCATCTAGCTTATATTAACCATCTAGACTTCAAAACGAACAGTGGTTTTGCAAAAATGAAAACTACCTAAAAGTGTCTAAAATCGACTGGAAATCACGAAATAAGCATTTTCAAGTTTTGTTGCTTTTTCATGGTTATTTGCCAAATTTTGTGAGTTTGTGTATTCTGAAAACGGTTGTGACTTCGATGAACGCTTTGATAAATATAATGTTTTCAACACCCATCTAGCTTATATTAACCATCTAGACTTCAAAACGAACAGTGGTTTTGCAAAAATGAAAACTACCTAAAAGTGTCTAAAATCGACTGGAAATCACGAAATAAGCATTTTCAAGTTTTGTTGCTTTTTCATGGTTATTTGCCAAATTTTGTGAGTTTGTGTATTCTGAAAACGGTTGTGACTTCGATGAACGCTTTGATAAATATAGTGTTTTCAACACCCATCTAGCTTATATTAACCATCTAGACTTCAAAACGAACAGTGGTTTTGCAAAAATGAAAACTACCTAAAAGTGTCTAAAATCGACTGGAAATCACGAAATAAGCATTTTCAAGTTTTGTTGCTTTTTCATGGTTATTTGCCAAATTTTGTGAGTTTGTGTATTCTGAAAACGGTTGTGACTTCGATGAACGCTTTGATAAATATAATGTTTTCAACACCCATCTAGCTTATATTAACCATCTAGACTTCAAAACGAACAGTGGTTTTGCAAAAATGAAAACTACCTAAAAGTGTCTAAAATCGACTGGAAATCACGAAATAAGCATTTTCAAGTTTTGTTGCTTTTTCATGGTTATTTGCCAAATTTTGTGAGTTTGTGTATTCTGAAAACGGTTGTGACTTCGATGAACGCTTTGATAAATATAATGTTTTCAACACCCATCTAGCTTATATTAACCATCTAGACTTCAAAACGAACAGTGGTTTTGCAAAAATGAAAACTACCTAAAAGTGTCTAAAATCGACTGGAAATCACGAAATAAGCATTTTCAAGTTTTGTTGCTTTTTCATGGTTATTTGCCAAATTTTGTGAGTTTGTGTATTCTGAAAACGGTTGTGACTTCGATGAACGCTTTGATAAATATAGTGTTTTCAACACCCATCTAGCTTATATTAACCATCTAGACTTCAAAACCAATAGTGGTTTTGCAAAAATGAAAACTACCTAAAAGTGTCTAAAATCGACTGGAAATCACGAAATAAGCATTTTCAAGTTTTGTTGCTTTTTCATGGTTATTTGCCAAATTTTGTGAGTTTGTGTATTCTGAAAACGGTTGTGACTTCGATGAACGCTTTGATAAATATAATGTTTTCAACACCCATCTAGCTTATATTAACCATCTAGACTTCAAAACGAACAGTGGTTTTGCAAAAATGAAAACTACCTAAAAGTGTCTAAAATCGACTGGAAATCACGAAATAAGCATTTTCAAGTTTTGTTGCTTTTTCATGGTTATTTGCCAAATTTTGTGAGTTTGTGTATTCTGAAAACGGTTGTGACTTCGATGAACGCTTTGATAAATATAATGTTTTCAACACCCATCTAGCTTATATTAACCATCTAGACTTCAAAACGAACAGTGGTTTTGCAAAAATGAAAACTACCTAAAAGTGTCTAAAATCGACTGGAAATCACGAAATAAGCATTTTCAAGTTTTGTTGCTTTTTCATGGTTATTTGCCAAATTTTGTGAGTTTGTGTATTCTGAAAACGGTTGTGACTTCGATGAACGCTTTGATAAATATAATGTTTTCAACACCCATCTAGCTTATATTAACCATCTAGACTTCAAAACGAACAGTGGTTTTGCAAAAATGAAAACTACCTAAAAGTGTCTAAAATCGACTGGAAATCACGAAATAAGCATTTTCAAGTTTTGTTGCTTTTTCATGGTTATTTGCCAAATTTTGTGAGTTTGTGTATTCTGAAAACGGTTGTGACTTCGATGAACGCTTTGATAAATATAATGTTTTCAACACCCATCTAGCTTATATTAACCATCTAGACTTCAAAACGAACATTGGTTTTGCAAAAATGAAAACTACCTAAAAGTGTCTAAAATCGACTGGAAATCACGAAATAAGCATTTTCAAGTTTTGTTGCTTTTTCATGGTTATTTGCCAAATTTTGTGAGTTTGTGTATTCTGAAAACGGTTGTGACTTCGATGAACGCTTTGATAAATATAATGTTTTCAACACCCATCTAGCTTATATTAACCATCTAGACTTCAAAACGAACAGTGGTTTTGCAAAAATGAAAACTACCTAAAAGTGTCTAAAATCGACTGGAAATCACGAAATTAGCATTTTCAAGTTTTGTTGCTTTTTCATGGTTATTTGCCAAATTTTGTGAGTTTGTGTATTCTGAAAACGGTTGTGACTTCGATGAACGCTTTGATAAATATAGTGTTTTCAACACCCATCTAGCTTATATTAACCATCTAGACTTCAAAACGAATAGTGGTTTTGCAAAAATGAAAACTACCTAAAAGTGTCTAAAATCGACTGGAAATCACGAAATAAGCATTTTCAAGTTTTGTTGCTTTTTCATGGTTATTTGCCAAATTTTGTGAGTTTGTGTATTCTGAAACGGTTGTGACTTCGATGAACGCTTTGATAAATATAATGTTTTCAACACCCATCTAGCTTATATTAACCATCTAGACTTCAAAACGAACAGTGGTTTTGCAAAAATGAAAACTACCTAAAATTGTCTAAAATCGACTGGAAATCACGAAATAAGCATTTTCAAGTTTTGTTGCTTTTTCATGGTTATTTGCCAAATTTTGTGAGTTTGTGTATTCTGAAAACGGTTGTGACTTCGATGAACGCTTTGATAAATATAATGTTTTCAACACCCATCTAGCTTATATTAACCATCTAGACTTCAAAACGAACAGTGGTTTTGCAAAAATGAAAACTACCTAAAAGTGTCTAAAATCGACTGGAAATCACGAAATAAGCATTTTCAAGTTTTGTTGCTTTTTCATGGTTATTTGCCAAATTTTGTGAGTTTGTGTATTCTGAAAACGGTTGTGACTTCGATGAACGCTTTGATAAATATAATGTTTTCAACACCCATCTAGCTTATATTAACCATCTAGACTTCAAAACGAACAGTGGTTTTGCAAAAATGAAAACTACCTAAAAGTGTCTAAAATCGACTGGAAATCACGAAATAAGCATTTTCAAGTTTTGTTGCTTTTTCATGGTTATTTGCCAAATTTTGTGAGTTTGTTTATTCTGAAAACGGTTGTGACTTCGATGAACGCTTTGATAAATATAATGTTTTCAACACCCATCTAGCTTATATTAACCATCTAGACTTCAAAACGAACATTGGTTTTGCAAAAATGAAAACTACCTAAAAGTGTCTAAAATCGACTGGAAATCACGAAATAAGCATTTTCAAGTTTTGTTGCTTTTTCATGGTTATTTGCCAAATTTTGTGAGTTTGTGTATTCTGAAAACGGTTGTGACTTCGATGAACGCTTTGATAAATATAATGTTTTCAACACCCATCTAGCTTATATTAACCATCTAGACTTCAAAACGAACAGTGGTTTTGCAAAAATGAAAACTACCTAAAAGTGTCTAAAATCGACTGGAAATCACGAAATAAGCATTTTCAAGTTTTGTTGCTTTTTCATGGTTATTTGCCAAATTTTGTGAGTTTGTGTATTCTGAAAACGGTTGTGACTTCGATGAACGCTTTGATAAATATAGTGTTTTCAACACCCATCTAGCTTATATTAACCATCTAGACTTCAAAACGAACAGTGATTTTGCAAAAATGAAAACTACCTAAAAGTGTCTAAAATCGACTGGAAATCACGAAATAAGCATTTTCAAGTTTTGTTGCTTTTTCATGGTTATTTGCCAAATTTTGTGAGTTTGTGTATTCTGAAAACGGTTGTGACTTCGATGAACGCTTTGATAAATATAATGTTTTCAACACCCATCTAGCTTATATTAACCATCTAGACTTCAAAACGAACAGTGGTTTTGCAAAAATGAAAACTACCTAAAAGTGTCTAAAATCGACTGGAAATCACGAAATAAGCATTTTCAAGTTTTGTTGCTTTTTCATGGTTATTTGCCAAATTTTGTGAGTTTGTGTATTCTGAAAACGGTTGTGACTTCGATGAACGCTTTGATAAATATAGTGTTTTCAACACCCATCTAGCTTATATTAACCATCTAGACTTCAAAACGAATAGTGGTTTTGCAAAAATGAAAACTACCTAAAAGTGTCTAAAATCGACTGGAAATCACGAAATAAGCATTTTCAAGTTTTGTTGCTTTTTCATGGTTATTTGCCAAATTTTGTGAGTTTGTGTATTCTGAAACGGTTGTGACTTCGATGAACGCTTTGATAAATATAATGTTTTCAACACCCATCTAGCTTATATTAACCATCTAGACTTCAAAACGAACAGTGGTTTTGCAAAAATGAAAACTACCTAAAAGTGTCTAAAATCGACTGGAAATCACGAAATAAGCATTTTCAAGTTTTGTTGCTTTTTCATGGTTATTTGCCAAATTTTGTGAGTTTGTGTATTCTGAAAACGGTTGTGACTTCGATGAACGCTTTGATAAATATAATGTTTTCAACACCCATCTAGCTTATATTAACCATCTAGACTTCAAAACGAACAGTGGTTTTGCAAAAATGAAAACTACCTAAAAGTGTCTAAAATCGACTGGAAATCACGAAATAAGCATTTTCAAGTTTTGTTGCTTTTTCATGGTTATTTGCCAAATTTTGTGAGTTTGTGTATTCTGAAAACGGTTGTGACTTCGATGAACGCTTTGATAAATATAGTGTTTTCAACACCCATCTAGCTTATATTAACCATCTAGACTTCAAAACGAATAGTGGTTTTGCAAAAATGAAAACTACCTAAAAGTGTCTAAAATCGACTGGAAATCACGAAATAAGCATTTTCAAGTTTTGTTGCTTTTTCATGGTTATTTGCCAAATTTTGTGAGTTTGTGTATTCTGAAAACGGTTGTGACTTCGATGAACGCTTTGATAAATATAATGTTTTCAACACCCATCTAGCTTATATTAACCATCTAGACTTCAAAACGAACAGTGGTTTTGCAAAAATGAAAACTACCTAAAAGTGTCTAAAATCGACTGGAAATCACGAAATAAGCATTTTCAAGTTTTGTTGCTTTTTCATGGTTATTTGCCAAATTTTGTGAGTTTGTGTATTCTGAAAACGGTTGTGACTTCGATGAACGCTTTGATAAATATAATGTTTTCAACACCCATCTAGCTTATATTAACCATCTAGACTTCAAAACGAACAGTGGTTTTGCAAAAATGAAAACTACCTAAAAGTGTCTAAAATCGACTGGAAATCACGAAATAAGCATTTTCAAGTTTTGTTGCTTTTTCATGGTTATTTGCCAAATTTTGTGAGTTTGTGTATTCTGAAAACGGTTGTGACTTCGATGAACGCTTTGATAAATATAATGTTTTCAACACCCATCTAGCTTATATTAACCATCTAGACTTCAAAACGAACAGTGGTTTTGCAAAAATGAAAACTACCTAAAAGTGTCTAAAATCGACTGGAAATCACGAAATAAGCATTTTCAAGTTTTGTTGCTTTTTCATGGTTATTTGCCAAATTTTGTGAGTTTGTGTATTCTGAAAACGGTTGTGACTTCGATGAACGCTTTGATAAATATAATGTTTTCAACACCCATCTAGCTTATATTAACCATCTAGACTTCAAAACGAACATTGGTTTTGCAAAAATGAAAACTACCTAAAAGTGTCTAAAATCGACTGGAAATCACGAAATAAGCATTTTCAAGTTTTGTTGCTTTTTCATGGTTATTTGCCAAATTTTGTGAGTTTGTGTATTCTGAAAACGGTTGTGACTTCGATGAACGCTTTGATAAATATAATGTTTTCAACACCCATCTAGCTTATATTAACCATCTAGACTTCAAAACGAACAGTGGTTTTGCAAAAATGAAAACTACCTAAAAGTGTCTAAAATCGACTGGAAATCACGAAATTAGCATTTTCAAGTTTTGTTGCTTTTTCATGGTTATTTGCCAAATTTTGTGAGTTTGTGTATTCTGAAAACGGTTGTGACTTCGATGAACGCTTTGATAAATATAGTGTTTTCAACACCCATCTAGCTTATATTAACCATCTAGACTTCAAAACGAATAGTGGTTTTGCAAAAATGAAAACTACCTAAAGGTGTCTAAAATCGACTGGAAATCACGAAATAAGCATTTTCAAGTTTTGTTGCTTTTTCATGGTTATTTGCCAAATTTTGTGAGTTTGTGTATTCTGAAACGGTTGTGACTTCGATGAACGCTTTGATAAATATAATGTTTTCAACACCCATCTAGCTTATATTAACCATCTAGACTTCAAAACGAACAGTGGTTTTGCAAAAATGAAAACTACCTAAAAGTGTCTAAAATCGACTGGAAATCACGAAATAAGCATTTTCAAGTTTTGTTGCTTTTTCATGGTTATTTGCCAAATTTTGTGAGTTTGTGTATTCTGAAAACGGTTGTGACTTCGATGAACGCTTTGATAAATATAATGTTTTCAACACCCATCTAGCTTATATTAACCATCTAGACTTCAAAACGAACAGTGGTTTTGCAAAAATGAAAACTACCTAAAAGTGTCTAAAATCGACTGGAAATCACGAAATAAGCATTTTCAAGTTTTGTTGCTTTTTCATGGTTATTTGCCAAATTTTGTGAGTTTGTGTATTCTGAAAACGGTTGTGACTTCGATGAACGCTTTGATAAATATAATGTTTTCAACACCCATCTAGCTTATATTAACCATCTAGACTTCAAAACGAACAGTGGTTTTGCAAAAATGAAAACTACCTAAAAGTGTCTAAAATCGACTGGAAATCACGAAATAAGCATTTTCAAGTTTTGTTGCTTTTTCATGGTTATTTGCCAAATTTTGTGAGTTTGTGTATTCTGAAAACGGTTGTGACTTCGATGAACGCTTTGATAAATATAATGTTTTCAACACCCATCTAGCTTATATTAACCATCTAGACTTCAAAACGAACATTGGTTTTGCAAAAATGAAAACTACCTAAAAGTGTCTAAAATCGACTGGAAATCACGAAATAAGCATTTTCAAGTTTTGTTGCTTTTTCATGGTTATTTGCCAAATTTTGTGAGTTTGTGTATTCTGAAAACGGTTGTGACTTCGATGAACGCTTTGATAAATATAATGTTTTCAACACCCATCTAGCTTATATTAACCATCTAGACTTCAAAACGAACAGTGGTTTTGCAAAAATGAAAACTACCTAAAAGTGTCTAAAATCGACTGGAAATCACGAAATAAGCATTTTCAAGTTTTGTTGCTTTTTCATGGTTATTTGCCAAATTTTGTGAGTTTGTGTATTCTGAAAACGGTTGTGACTTCGATGAACGCTTTGATAAATATAGTGTTTTCAACACCCATCTAGCTTATATTAACCATCTAGACTTCAAAACGAACAGTGATTTTGCAAAAATGAAAACTACCTAAAAGTGTCTAAAATCGACTGGAAATCACGAAATAAGCATTTTCAAGTTTTGTTGCTTTTTCATGGTTATTTGCCAAATTTTGTGAGTTTGTGTATTCTGAAAACGGTTGTGACTTCGATGAACGCTTTGATAAATATAATGTTTTCAACACCCATCTAGCTTATATTAACCATCTAGACTTCAAAACGAACAGTGGTTTTGCAAAAATGAAAACTACCTAAAAGTGTCTAAAATCGACTGGAAATCACGAAATAAGCATTTTCAAGTTTTGTTGCTTTTTCATGGTTATTTGCCAAATTTTGTGAGTTTGTGTATTCTGAAAACGGTTGTGACTTCGATGAACGCTTTGATAAATATAGTGTTTTCAACACCCATCTAGCTTATATTAACCATCTAGACTTCAAAACGAATAGTGGTTTTGCAAAAATGAAAACTACCTAAAAGTGTCTAAAATCGACTGGAAATCACGAAATAAGCATTTTCAAGTTTTGTTGCTTTTTCATGGTTATTTGCCAAATTTTGTGAGTTTGTGTATTCTGAAACGGTTGTGACTTCGATGAACGCTTTGATAAATATAATGTTTTCAACACCCATCTAGCTTATATTAACCATCTAGACTTCAAAACGAACAGTGGTTTTGCAAAAATGAAAACTACCTAAAAGTGTCTAAAATCGACTGGAAATCACGAAATAAGCATTTTCAAGTTTTGTTGCTTTTTCATGGTTATTTGCCAAATTTTGTGAGTTTGTGTATTCTGAAAACGGTTGTGACTTCGATGAACGCTTTGATAAATATAATGTTTTCAACACCCATCTAGCTTATATTAACCATCTAGACTTCAAAACGAACAGTGGTTTTGCAAAAATGAAAACTACCTAAAAGTGTCTAAAATCGACTGGAAATCACGAAATAAGCATTTTCAAGTTTTGTTGCTTTTTCATGGTTATTTGCCAAATTTTGTGAGTTTGTGTATTCTGAAAACGGTTGTGACTTCGATGAACGCTTTGATAAATATAATGTTTTCAACACCCATCTAGCTTATATTAACCATCTAGACTTCAAAACGAACAGTGATTTTGCAAAAATGAAAACTACCTAAAAGTGTCTAAAATCGACTGGAAATCACGAAATAAGCATTTTCAAGTTTTGTTGCTTTTTCATGGTTATTTGCCAAATTTTGTGAGTTTGTGTATTCTGAAAAGGGTTGTGACTTCGATGAACGCTTTGATAAATATAGTGTTTTCAACACCCATCTAGCTTATATTAACCATCTAGACTTCAAAACGAACAGTGGTTTTGCAAAAATGAAAACTACCTAAAAGTGTCTAAAATCGACTGGAAATCACGAAATAAGCATTTTCAAGTTTTGTTGCTTTTTCATGGTTATTTGCCAAATTTTGTGAGTTTGTGTATTCTGAAAACGGTTGTGACTTCGATGAACGCTTTGATAAATATAATGTTTTCAACACCCATCTAGCTTATATTAACCATCTAGACTTCAAAACGAATAGTGGTTTTGCAAAAATGAAAACTACCTAAAAGTGTCTAAAATCGACTGGAAATCACGAAATAAGCATTTTCAAGTTTTGTTGCTTTTCATGGTTATTTGCCAAAATTTGTGAGTTTGTGTATTCTGAAAACGGTTGTGACTTCGATGAACGCTTTGATAAATATAATGTTTTCAACACCCATCTAGCTTAAATTAACCATCTAGACTTCAAAACGAACAGTGGTTTTGCAAAAATGAAAACTACCTAAAAGTGTCTAAAATCGACTGGAAATCACGAAATAAGCATTTTCAAGTTTTGTTGCTTTTCATAGTTATTTGCCAAAATTTGTGAGTTTGTGTATTCTGAAAACGGTTGTGACTTCGATGAACGCTTTGATAAATATAGTGTTTTCAACACCCATCTAGCTTATATTAACCATCTAGACTTCAAAACGAACAGTGGTTTTGCAAAAATGAAAACTACCTAAAAGTGTCTAAAATCGACTGGAAATCACGAAATAAACATTTTCAAGTTTTGTTGCTTTTTCATGGTTATTTGCCAAATTTTGAGAGTTTGTGTATTCTGAAAACGGTTGTGACTTCGATGAACACTTTGATAAATATAATGTTTTCAACACCCATCTAGCTTATATTAACCATCTAGACTTCAAAAAGAACAGTGGTTTTGCAAAAATGAAAACTACCTAAAAGTGTCTAAAATCGACTGGAAATCACGAAATAAGCATTTTCAAGTTTTGTTGCTTTTTCATGGTTATTTGCCAAATTTTGTGAGTTTGTGTATTCTGAAAAGGGTTGTGACTTCGATGAACGCTTTGATAAATATAATGTTTTCAACACCCATCTAGCTTAAATTAACCATCTAGACTTCAAAACGAACAGTGGTTTTGCAAAAATGAAAACTACCTAAAAGTGTCTAAAATCGACTGGAAATCACGAAATAAGCATTTTCAAGTTTTGTTGCTTTTTCATGGTTATTTGCCAAATTTTGTGAGTTTGTGTATTCTGAAAACGGTTGTGACTTCGATGAACGCTTTGATAAATATAGTGTTTTCAACACCCATCTAGCTTATATTAACCATCTAGACTTCAAAACGAACAGTGGTTTTGCAAAAATGAAAACTACCTAAAAGTGTCTAAAATCGACTGGAAATCACGAAATAAGCATTTTCAAGTTTTGTTGCTTTTTCATGGTTATTTGCCAAATTTTGTGAGTTTGTGTATTCTGAAAACGGTTGTGACTTCGATGAACGCTTTGATAAATATAATGTTTTCAACACCCATCTAGCTTATATTAACCATCTAGACTTCAAAACGAATAGTGGTTTTGCAAAAATGAAAACTACGTAAAAGTGTCTAAAATCGACTGGAAATCACGAAATAAGCATTTTCAAGTTTTGTTGCTTTTCATGGTTATTTGCCAAAATTTGTGAGTTTGTGTATTCTGAAAACGGTTGTGACTTCGATGAACGCTTTGATAAATATAATGTTTTCAACACCCATCTAGCTTAAATTAACCATCTAGACTTCAAAACGAACAGTGGTTTTGCAAAAATGAAAACTACCTAAAAGTGTCTAAAATCGACTGGAAATCACGAAATAAGCATTTTCAAGTTTTGTTGCTTTTTCATGGTTATTTGCCAAATTTTGTGAGTTTGTGTATTCTGAAAACGGTTGTGACTTCGATGAACGCTTTGATAAATATAATGTTTTCAACACCCATCTAGCTTATATTAACCATCTAGACTTCAAAACGAATAGTGGTTTTGCAAAAATGAAAACTACCTAAAAGTGTCTAAAATCGACTGGAAATCACGAAATAAGCATTTTCAAGTTTTGTTGCTTTTCATAGTTATTTGCCAAAATTTGTGAGTTTGTGTATTCTGAAAACGGTTGTGACTTCGATGAACGCTTTGATAAATATAGTGTTTTCAACACCCATCTAGCTTATATTAACCATCTAGACTTCAAAACGAACAGTGGTTTTGCAAAAATGAAAACTACCTAAAAGTGTCTAAAATCGACTGGAAATCACGAAATAAGCATTTTCAAGTTTTGTTGCTTTTTCATGGTTATTTGCCAAATTTTGTGAGTTTGTGTATTCTGAAAAGGGTTGTGACTTCGATGAACGCTTTGATAAATATAATGTTTTCAACACCCATCTAGCTTAAATTAACCATCTAGACTTCAAAACGAACAGTGGTTTTGCAAAAATGAAAACTACCTAAAAGTGTCTAAAATCGACTGGAAATCACGAAATAAGCATTTTCAAGTTTTGTTGCTTTTCATGGTTATTTGCCAAAATTTGTGAGTTTGTGTATTCTGAAAACGGTTGTGACTTCGATGAACGCTTTGATAAATATAGTGTTTTCAACACCCATCTAGCTTATATTAACCATCTAGACTTCAAAACGAACAGTGGTTTTGCAAAAATGAAAACTACCTAAAAGTGTCTAAAATCGACTGGAAATCACGAAATAAGCATTTTCAAGTTTTGTTGCTTTTTCATGGTTATTTGCCAAATTTTGTGAGTTTGTGTATTCTGAAAAGGGTTGTGACTTCGATGAACGCTTTGATAAATATAATGTTTTCAACACCCATCTAGCTTGAATTAACCATCTAGACTTCAAAACGAACAGTGGTTTTGCAAAAATGAAAACTACCTAAAAGTGTCTAAAATCGACTGGAAATCACGAAATAAGCATTTTCAAGTTTTGTTGCTTTTTCATGGTTATTTGCCAAATTTTGTGAGTTTGTGTATTCTGAAAAGGGTTGTGACTTCGATGAACGCTTTGATAAATATAGTGTTTTCAACACCCATCTAGCTTATATTAACCATCTAGACTTCAAAACGAACAGTGGTTTTGCAAAAATGAAAACTACCTAAAAGTGTCTAAAATCGACTGGAAATCACGAAATAAGCATTTTCAAGTTTTGTTGCTTTTTCATGGTTATTTGCCAAATTTTGTGAGTTTGTGTATTCTGAAAACGGTTGTGACTTCGATGAACGCTTTGATAAATATAATGTTTTCAACACCCATCTAGCTTATATTAACCATCTAGACTTCAAAACGAATAGTGGTTTTGCAAAAATGAAAACTACGTAAAAGTGTCTAAAATCGACTGGAAATCACGAAATAAGCATTTTCAAGTTTTGTTGCTTTTCATGGTTATTTGCCAAAATTTGTGAGTTTGTGTATTCTGAAAACGGTTGTGACTTCGATGAACGCTTTGATAAATATAATGTTTTCAACACCCATCTAGCTTAAATTAACCATCTAGACTTCAAAACGAACAGTGGTTTTGCAAAAATGAAAACTACCTAAAAGTGTCTAAAATCGACTGGAAATCACGAAATAAGCATTTTCAAGTTTTGTTGCTTTTTCATGGTTATTTGCCAAATTTTGTGAGTTTGTGTATTCTGAAAACGGTTGTGACTTCGATGAACGCTTTGATAAATATAATGTTTTCAACACCCATGTAGCTTATATTAACCATCTAGACTTCAAAACGAATAGTGGTTTTGCAAAAATGAAAACTACCTAAAAGTGTCTAAAATCGACTGGAAATCACGAAATAAGCATTTTCAAGTTTTGTTGCTTTTCATAGTTATTTGCCAAAATTTGTGAGTTTGTGTATTCTGAAAACGGTTGTGACTTCGATGAACGCTTTGATAAATATAGTGTTTTCAACACCCATCTAGCTTATATTAACCATCTAGACTTCAAAACGAACAGTGGTTTTGCAAAAATGAAAACTACCTAAAAGTGTCTAAAATCGACTGGAAATCACGAAATAAGCATTTTCAAGTTTTGTTGCTTTTTCATGGTTATTTGCCAAATTTTGTGAGTTTGTGTATTCTGAAAAGGGTTGTGACTTCGATGAACGCTTTGATAAATATAATGTTTTCAACACCCATCTAGCTTAAATTAACCATCTAGACTTCAAAACGAACAGTGGTTTTGCAAAAATGAAAACTACCTAAAAGTGTCTAAAATCGACTGGAAATCACGAAATAAGCATTTTCAAGTTTTGTTGCTTTTCATGGTTATTTGCCAAAATTTGTGAGTTTGTGTATTCTGAAAACGGTTGTGACTTCGATGAACGCTTTGATAAATATAGTGTTTTCAACACCCATCTAGCTTATATTAACCATCTAGACTTCAAAACGAACAGTGGTTTTGCAAAAATGAAAACTACCTAAAAGTGTCTAAAATCGACTGGAAATCACGAAATAAGCATTTTCAAGTTTTGTTGCTTTTTCATGGTTATTTGCCAAATTTTGTGAGTTTGTGTATTCTGAAAAGGGTTGTGACTTCGATGAACGCTTTGATAAATATAATGTTTTCAACACCCATCTAGCTTAAATTAACCATCTAGACTTCAAAACGAACAGTGGTTTTGCAAAAATGAAAACTACCTAAAAGTGTCTAAAATCGACTGGAAATCACGAAATAAGCATTTTCAAGTTTTGTTGCTTTTTCATGGTTATTTGCCAAATTTTGTGAGTTTGTGTATTCTGAAAAGGGTTGTGACTTCGATGAACGCTTTGATAAATATAGTGTTTTCAACACCCATCTAGCTTATATTAACCATCTAGACTTCAAAACGAACAGTGGTTTTGCAAAAATGAAAACTACCTAAAAGTGTCTAAAATCGACTGGAAATCACGAAATAAGCATTTTCAAGTTTTGTTGCTTTTTCATGGTTATTTGCCAAATTTTGTGAGTTTGTGTATTCTGAAAACGGTTGTGACTTCGATGAACGCTTTGATAAATATAATGTTTTCAACACCCATCTAGCTTATATTAACCATCTAGACTTCAAAACGAATAGTGGTTTTGCAAAAATGAAAACTACGTAAAAGTGTCTAAAATCGACTGGAAATCACGAAATAAGCATTTTCAAGTTTTGTTGCTTTTCATGGTTATTTGCCAAAATTTGTGAGTTTGTGTATTCTGAAAACGGTTGTGACTTCGATGAACGCTTTGATAAATATAATGTTTTCAACACCCATCTAGCTTAAATTAACCATCTAGACTTCAAAACGAACAGTGGTTTTGCAAAAATGAAAACTACCTAAAAGTGTCTAAAATCGACTGGAAATCACGAAATAAGCATTTTCAAGTTTTGTTGCTTTTCCATGGTTATTTGCCAAATTTTGTGAGTTTGTGTATTCTGAAAACGGTTGTGACTTCGATGAACGCTTTGATAAATATAATGTTTTCAACACCCATGTAGCTTATATTAACCATCTAGACTTCAAAACGAATAGTGGTTTTGCAAAAATGAAAACTACCTAAAAGTGTCTAAAATCGACTGGAAATCACGAAATAAGCATTTTCAAGTTTTGTTGCTTTTCATAGTTATTTGCCAAAATTTGTGAGTTTGTGTATTCTGAAAACGGTTGTGACTTCGATGAACGCTTTGATAAATATAGTGTTTTCAACACCCATCTAGCTTATATTAACCATCTAGACTTCAAAACGAACAGTGGTTTTGCAAAAATGAAAACTACCTAAAAGTGTCTAAAATCGACTGGAAATCACGAAATAAACATTTTCAAGTTTTGTTGCTTTTTCATGGTTATTTGCCAAATTTTGAGAGTTTGTGTATTCTGAAAACGGTTGTGACTTCGATGAACGCTTTGATAAATATAATGTTTTCAACACCCATCTAGCTTATATTAACCATCTAGACTTCAAAACGAACAGTGGTTTTGCAAAAATGAAAACTACCTAAAAGTGTCTAAAATCGACTGGAAATCACGAAATAAGCATTTTCAAGTTTTGTTGCTTTTTCATGGTTATTTGCCAAATTTTGTGAGTTTGTGTATTCTGAAAAGGGTTGTGACTTCGATGAACGCTTTGATAAATATAATGTTTTCAACACCCATCTAGCTTAAATTAACCATCTAGACTTCAAAACGAACAGTGGTTTTGCAAAAATGAAAACTACCTAAAAGTGTCTAAAATCGACTGGAAATCACGAAATAAGCATTTTCAAGTTTTGTTGCTTTTTCATGGTTATTTGCCAAATTTTGTGAGTTTGTGTATTCTGAAAACGGTTGTGACTTCGATGAACGCTTTGATAAATATAGTGTTTTCAACACCCATCTAGCTTATATTAACCATCTAGACTTCAAAACGAACAGTGGTTTTGCAAAAATGAAAACTACCTAAAAGTGTCTAAAATCGACTGGAAATCACGAAATAAGCATTTTCAAGTTTTGTTGCTTTTTCATGGTTATTTGCCAAATTTTGTGAGTTTGTGTATTCTGAAAACGGTTGTGACTTCGATGAACGCTTTGATAAATATAATGTTTTCAACACCCATCTAGCTTATATTAACCATCTAGACTTCAAAACGAATAGTGGTTTTGCAAAAATGAAAACTACGTAAAAGTGTCTAAAATCGACTGGAAATCACGAAATAAGCATTTTCAAGTTTTGTTGCTTTTCATGGTTATTTGCCAAAATTTGTGAGTTTGTGTATTCTGAAAACGGTTGTGACTTCGATGAACGCTTTGATAAATATAATGTTTTCAACACCCATCTAGCTTAAATTAACCATCTAGACTTCAAAACGAACAGTGGTTTTGCAAAAATGAAAACTACCTAAAAGTGTCTAAAATCGACTGGAAATCACGAAATAAGCATTTTCAAGTTTTGTTGCTTTTTCATGGTTATTTGCCAAATTTTGTGAGTTTGTGTATTCTGAAAACGGTTGTGACTTCGATGAACGCTTTGATAAATATAATGTTTTCAACACCCATGTAGCTTATATTAACCATCTAGACTTCAAAACGAATAGTGGTTTTGCAAAAATGAAAACTACCTAAAAGTGTCTAAAATCGACTGGAAATCACGAAATAAGCATTTTCAAGTTTTGTTGCTTTTCATAGTTATTTGCCAAAATTTGTGAGTTTGTGTATTCTGAAAACGGTTGTGACTTCGATGAACGCTTTGATAAATATAGTGTTTTCAACACCCATCTAGCTTATATTAACCATCTAGACTTCAAAACGAACAGTGGTTTTGCAAAAATGAAAACTACCTAAAAGTGTCTAAAATCGACTGGAAATCACGAAATAAACATTTTCAAGTTTTGTTGCTTTTTCATGGTTATTTGCCAAATTTTGTGAGTTTGTGTATTCTGAAAAGGGTTGTGACTTCGATGAACGCTTTGATAAATATAATGTTTTCAACACCCATCTAGCTTAAATTAACCATCTAGACTTCAAAACGAACAGTGGTTTTGCAAAAATGAAAACTACCTAAAAGTGTCTAAAATCGACTGGAAATCACGAAATAAGCATTTTCAAGTTTTGTTGCTTTTTCATGGTTATTTGCCAAATTTTGTGAGTTTGTGTATTCTGAAAACGGTTGTGACTTCGATGAACGCTTTGATAAATATAGTGTTTTCAACACCCATCTAGCTTATATTAACCATCTAGACTTCAAAACGAACAGTGGTTTTGCAAAAATGAAAACTACCTAAAAGTGTCTAAAATCGACTGGAAATCACGAAATAAGCATTTTCAAGTTTTGTTGCTTTTTCATGGTTATTTGCCAAATTTTGTGAGTTTGTGTATTCTGAAAACGGTTGTGACTTCGATGAACGCTTTGATAAATATAATGTTTTCAACACCCATGTAGCTTATATTAACCATCTAGACTTCAAAACGAATAGTGGTTTTGCAAAAATGAAAACTACCTAAAAGTGTCTAAAATCGACTGGAAATCACGAAATAAGCATTTTCAAGTTTTGTTGCTTTTCATAGTTATTTGCCAAAATTTGTGAGTTTGTGTATTCTGAAAACGGTTGTGACTTCGATGAACGCTTTGATAAATATAGTGTTTTCAACACCCATCTAGCTTATATTAACCATCTAGACTTCAAAACGAACAGTGGTTTTACAAAAATGAAAACTACGTAAAAGTGTCTAAAATCGACTGGAAATCACGAAATAAGCATTTTCAAGTTTTGTTGCTTTTCATGGTTATTTGCCAAAATTTGTGAGTTTGTGTATTCTGAAAACGGTTGTGACTTCGATGAACGCTTTGATAAATATAGTGATTTCAACACCCATCTAGCTTATATTAACCATCTAGACTTCAAAACGAACAGTGGTTTTGCAAAAATGAAAACTACCTAAAAGTGTCTAAAATCGACTGGAAATCACGAAATAAGCATTTTCAAGTTTTGTTGCTTTTTCATGGTTATTTGCCAAATTTTGTGAGTTTGTGTATTCTGAAAACGGTTGTGACTTCGATGAACGCTTTGATAAATATAATGTTTTCAACACCCATCTAGCTTAAATTAACCATCTAGACTTCAAAACGAACAGTGGTTTTGCAAAAATGAAAACTACCTAAAAGTGTCTAAAATAGACTGGAAATCACGAAATAAGCATTTTCAAGTTTTGTTGCTTTTTCATGGTTATTTGCCAAATTTTGTCAGTTTGTGTATTCTGAAAACGGTTGTGACTTCGATGAACGCTTTGATAAATATAGTGTTTTCAACACCCATCTAGCTTATATTAACCATCTAGACTTCAAAACGAACAGTGGTTTTGCAAAAATGAAAACTACCTAAAAGTGTCTAAAATCGACTGGAAATCACGAAATAAGCATTTTCAAGTTTTGTTGCTTTTTCATGGTTATTTGCCAAATTTTGTGAGTTTGTGTATTCTGAAAATGGTTGTGACTTCGATGAACGCTTTGATAAATATAATGTTTTCAACACCCATCTAGCTTATATTAACCATCTAGACTTCAAAACGAATAGTGGTTTTGCAAAAATGAAAACTACGTAAAAGTGTCTAAAATCGACTGGAAATCACGAAATAAGCATTTTCAAGTTTTGTTGCTTTTCATGGTTATTTGCCAAAATTTGTGAGTTTGTGTATTCTGAAAACGGTTGTGACTTCGATGAACGCTTTGATAAATATAATGTTTTCAACACCCATCTAGCTTAAATTAACCATCTAGACTTCAAAACGAACAGTGGTTTTGCAAAAATGAAAACTACCTAAAAGTGTCTAAAATCGACTGGAAATCACGAAATAAGCATTTTCAAGTTTTGTTGCTTTTTCATGGTTATTTGCCAAATTTTGTGAGTTTGTGTATTCTGAAAACGGTTGTGACTTCGATGAACGCTTTGATAAATATAATGTTTTCAACACCCATGTAGCTTATATTAACCATCTAGACTTCAAAACGAATAGTGGTTTTGCAAAAATGAAAACTACCTAAAAGTGTCTAAAATCGACTGGAAATCACGAAATAAGCATTTTCATGTTTTGTTGCTTTTCATAGTTATTTGCCAAAATTTGTGAGTTTGTGTATTCTGAAAACGGTTGTGACTT
Organism: Octopus bimaculoides; assembly: GCF_046866305.1. NCBI lineage: Eukaryota > Metazoa > Mollusca > Cephalopoda > Octopoda > Octopodidae > Octopus > Octopus bimaculoides. Next base: position 17,239 of record NW_028315336.1, on the reverse strand, counting down.
CGATGAACGCTTTGATAAATATAGTGTTTTCAACACCCATCTAGCTTATATTAACCATCTAGACTTCAAAACGAACAGTGGTTTTGCAAAAATGAAAACTACCTAAAAGTGTCTAAAATCGACTGGAAATCACGAAATAAACATTTTCAAGTTTTGTTGCTTTTTCATGGTTATTTGCCAAATTTTGTGAGTTTGTGTATTCTGAAAAGGGTTGTGACTTCGATGAACGCTTTGATAAATATAATGTTTTCAACACCCATCTAGCTTAAATTAACCATCTAGACTTCAAAACGAACAGTGGTTTTGCAAAAATGAAAACTACCTAAAAGTGTCTAAAATCGACTGGAAATCACGAAATAAGCATTTTCAAGTTTTGTTGCTTTTTCATGGTTATTTGCCAAATTTTGTGAGTTTGTGTATTCTGAAAACGGTTGTGACTTCGATGAACGCTTTGATAAATATAGTGTTTTCAACACCCATCTAGCTTATATTAACCATCTAGACTTCAAAACGAACAGTGGTTTTGCAAAACTGAAAACTACCTAAAAGTGTCTAGAATCGACTGGAAATCACGAAATAAGCATTTTCAAGTTTTGTTGCTTTTTCATGGTTATTTGCCAAATTTTGTGAGTTTGTGTATTCTGAAAACGGTTGTGACTTCGATGAACGCTTTGATAAATATAATGTTTTCAACACCCATCTAGCTTATATTAACCATCTAGACTTCAAAACGAATAGTGGTTTTGCAAAAATGAAAACTACCTAAAAGTGTCTAAAATCGACTGGAAATCACGAAATAAGCATTTTCAAGTTTTGTTGCTTTTCATGGTTATTTGCCAAAATTTGTGAGTTTGTGTATTCTGAAAACGGTTGTGACTTCGATGAACGCTTTGATAAATATAATGTTTTCAACACCCATCTAGCTTAAATTAACCATCTAGACTTCAAAACGAACAGTGGTTTTGCAAAAATGAAAACTACCTAAAAGTGTCTAAAATCGACTGGAAATCACGAAATAAGCATTTTCAAGTTTTGTTGCTTTTTCATGGTTATTTGCCAAATTTTGTGAGTTTGTGTATTCTGAAAACGGTTGTGACTTCGATGAACGCTTTGATAAATATAATGTTTTCAACACCCATGTAGCTTATATTAACCATCTAGACTTCAAAACGAATAGTGGTTTTGCAAAAATGAAAACTACCTAAAAGTGTCTAAAATCGACTGGAAATCACGAAATAAGCATTTTCATGTTTTGTTGCTTTTCATAGTTATTTGCCAAAATTTGTGAGTTTGTGTATTCTGAAAAGGGTTGTGACTTCGATGAACGCTTTGATAAATATAGTGTTTTCAACACCCATCTAGCTTATATTAACCATCTAGACTTCAAAACGAACAGTGGTTTTGCAAAAATGAAAACTACCTAAAAGTGTCTAAAATCGACTGGAAATCACGAAATAAACATTTTCAAGTTTTGTTGCTTTTTCATGGTTATTTGCCAAATTTTGTGAGTTTGTGTATTCTGAAAAGGGTTGTGACTTCGATGAACGCTTTGATAAATATAATGTTTTCAACACCCATCTAGCTTAAATTAACCATCTAGACTTCAAAACGAACAGTGGTTTTGCAAAAATGAAAACTACCTAAAAGTGTCTAAAATCGACTGGAAATCACGAAATAAGCATTTTCAAGTTTTGTTGCTTTTTCATGGTTATTTGCCAAATTTTGTGAGTTTGTGTATTCTGAAAACGGTTGTGACTTCGATGAACGCTTTGATAAATATAGTGTTTTCAACACCCATCTAGCTTATATTAACCATCTAGACTTCAAAACGAACAGTGGTTTTGCAAAAATGAAAACTACCTAAAAGTGTCTAAAATCGACTGGAAATCACGAAATAAGCATTTTCAAGTTTTGTTGCTTTTTCATGGTTATTTGCCAAATTTTGTGAGTTTGTGTATTCTGAAAACGGTTGTGACTTCGATGAACGCTTTGATAAATATAATGTTTTCAACACCCATGTAGCTTATATTAACCATCTAGACTTCAAAACGAATAGTGGTTTTGCAAAAATGAAAACTACCTAAAAGTGTCTAAAATCGACTGGAAATCACGAAATAAGCATTTTCAAGTTTTGTTGCTTTTCATAGTTATTTGCCAAAATTTGTGAGTTTGTGTATTCTGAAAACGGTTGTGACTTCGATGAACGCTTTGATAAATATAGTGTTTTCAACACCCATCTAGCTTATATTAACCATCTAGACTTCAAAACGAACAGTGGTTTTACAAAAATGAAAACTACGTAAAAGTGTCTAAAATCGACTGGAAATCACGAAATAAGCATTTTCAAGTTTTGTTGCTTTTCATGGTTATTTGCCAAAATTTGTGAGTTTGTGTATTCTGAAAACGGTTGTGACTTCGATGAACGCTTTGATAAATATAGTGATTTCAACACCCATCTAGCTTATATTAACCATCTAGACTTCAAAACGAACAGTGGTTTTGCAAAAATGAAAACTACCTAAAAGTGTCTAAAATCGACTGGAAATCACGAAATAAGCATTTTCAAGTTTTGTTGCTTTTTCATGGTTATTTGCCAAATTTTGTGAGTTTGTGTATTCTGAAAACGGTTGTGACTTCGATGAACGCTTTGATAAATATAATGTTTTCAACACCCATCTAGCTTAAATTAACCATCTAGACTTCAAAACGAACAGTGGTTTTGCAAAAATGAAAACTACCTAAAAGTGTCTAAAATAGACTGGAAATCACGAAATAAGCATTTTCAAGTTTTGTTGCTTTTTCATGGTTATTTGCCAAATTTTGTCAGTTTGTGTATTCTGAAAACGGTTGTGACTTCGATGAACGCTTTGATAAATATAGTGTTTTCAACACCCATCTAGCTTATATTAACCATCTAGACTTCAAAACGAACAGTGGTTTTGCAAAAATGAAAACTACCTAAAAGTGTCTAAAATCGACTGGAAATCACGAAATAAGCATTTTCAAGTTTTGTTGCTTTTTCATGGTTATTTGCCAAATTTTGTGAGTTTGTGTATTCTGAAAATGGTTGTGACTTCGATGAACGCTTTGATAAATATAATGTTTTCAACACCCATCTAGCTTATATTAACCATCTAGACTTCAAAACGAATAGTGGTTTTGCAAAAATGAAAACTACGTAAAAGTGTCTAAAATCGACTGGAAATCACGAAATAAGCATTTTCAAGTTTTGTTGCTTTTCATGGTTATTTGCCAAAATTTGTGAGTTTGTGTATTCTGAAAACGGTTGTGACTTCGATGAACGCTTTGATAAATATAATGTTTTCAACACCCATCTAGCTTAAATTAACCATCTAGACTTCAAAACGAACAGTGGTTTTGCAAAAATGAAAACTACCTAAAAGTGTCTAAAATCGACTGGAAATCACGAAATAAGCATTTTCAAGTTTTGTTGCTTTTTCATGGTTATTTGCCAAATTTTGTGAGTTTGTGTATTCTGAAAACGGTTGTGACTTCGATGAACGCTTTGATAAATATAATGTTTTCAACACCCATGTAGCTTATATTAACCATCTAGACTTCAAAACGAATAGTGGTTTTGCAAAAATGAAAACTACCTAAAAGTGTCTAAAATCGACTGGAAATCACGAAATAAGCATTTTCATGTTTTGTTGCTTTTCATAGTTATTTGTGCCAAATTTTGTGAGTTTGTGTATTCTGAAAACGGTTGTGACTTCGATGAACGCTTTGATAAATATAATGTTTTCAACACCCATCTAGCTTATATTAACCATCTAGACTTCAAAACGAATAGTGGTTTTGCAAAAATGAAAACTACCTAAAAGTGTCTAAAATCGACTTGAAATCACGAAATAAGCATTTTCAAGTTTTGTTGCTTTTTCATGGTTATTTGCCAAATTTTGTGAGTTTGTGTATTCTGAAAACGGTTGTGACTTCGATGAACGCTTTGATAAATATAATGTTTTCAACACCCATCTAGCTTATATTAACCATCTAGACTTCAAAACGAATAGTGGTTTTGCAAAAATGAAAACTACCTAAAAGTGTCTAAAATCGACTGGAAATCACGAAATAAGCATTTTCAAGTTTTGTTGCTTTTTCATGGTTATTTGCCAAATTTTGTGAGTTTGTGTATTCTGAAAACGGTTGTGACTTCGATGAACGCTTTGATAAATATAATGTTTTCAACACCCATCTAGCTTATATTAACCATCTAGACTTCAAAACGAATAGTGGTTTTGCAAAAATGAAAACTACCTAAAAGTGTCTAAAATCGACTGGAAATCACGAAATAAGCATCTTCAAGTTTTGTTGCTTTTTCATTGTTATTTACCAAATTTTGTAAGTTTGTGTATTCTGAAAACGGTTGTGATTTCGATGAACGCTTTGATAAATATAATGTTTTCAACACCCATCTAGCTGATATTAACCATCCAGACTTCAAAACGAACAGTGGTTTTGCAAAAATGAAAACTACCTAAAAGTGTCTAAAATCGATTGGAAATCACGAAATAAGCATTTTCAAGTTTTGTTGCTTTTTCATGGTTATTTGCCAAATTTTGTGAGTTTGTGTATTCTGAAAACGGTTGTGACTTCGATGAACGCTTTGATAAATATAATGTTTTCAACACCCATCTAGCTTATATTAACCATCTAGACTTCAAAACGAACAGTGGTTTTGCAGAAATGAAAACTACCTAAAAGTGTCTAAAATCGACTGGAAATCACGAAATAAGCATTTTCAAGTTTTGTTGCTTTTTCATGGTTATTTGCCAAATTTTGTGAGTTTGTGTATTCTGAAAACGGTTGTGACTTCGATGAACGCTTTGATAAATATGATGTTTTCAACACCCATCTAGCTTATATTAACCATCTAGACTTCAAAACGAACAGTGGTTTTGCAGAAATGAAAACTACCTAGAAGTGTCTAAAATCGACTGGAAATCACGAAATAAGCATTTTCAAGTTTTGTTGCTTTTTCATGGTTATTTGCCAAATTTTGTGAGTTTGTGTATTCTGAAAACGGTTGTGACTTCGATGAACGCTTTGATAAATATAATGTTTTCAACACCCATCTAGCTTATATTAACCATCTAGACTTCAAAACGAACAGTGGTTTTGCAAAAATGAAAACTACCTAAAAGTGTCTAAAATCGACTTGAAATCACGAAATAAGCATTTTCAAGTTTTGTTGCTTTTTCATGGTTATTTGCCAAATTTTGTGAGTTTGTGTATTCTGAAAACGGTTGGGACTTCGATGAACGCTTTGATAAATATAATGTTTTCAACACCCATCTAGCTTATATTAACCATCTAGACTTCAAAACGAACAGTGGTTTTGCAGAAATGAAAACTACCTAAAAGTGTCTAAAATCGACTGGAAATCACGAAATAAGCATTTTCAAGTTTTGTTGCTTTTTCATGGTTATTTGCCAAATTTTGTGAGTTTGTGTATTCTGAAAACGGTTGTGACTTCGATGAACGCTTTGATAAATATAATGTTTTCAACACCCATCTAGCTTATATTAACCATCTAGACTTCAAAACGAATAGTGGTTTTGCAAAAATGAAAACTACCTAAAAGTGTCTAAAATCGACTGGAAATCACGAAATAAGCATTTTCAAGTTTTGTTGCTTTTTCATGGTTATTTGCCAAATTTTGTGAGTTTGTGTATTCTGAAAACGGTTGTGACTTCGATGAACGCTTTGATAAATATAATGTTTTCAACACCCATCTAGCTTATATTAACCATCTAGACTTCAAAACGAATAGTGGTTTTGCAAAAATGAAAACTACCTAAAAGTGTCTAAAATCGACTGGAAATCACGAAATAAGCATCTTCAAGTTTTGTTGCTTTTTCATTGTTATTTACCAAATTTTGTAAGTTTGTGTATTCTGAAAACGGTTGTGATTTCGATGAACGCTTTGATAAATATAATGTTTTCAACACCCATCTAGCTGATATTAACCATCCAGACTTCAAAACGAACAGTGGTTTTGCAAAAATGAAAACTACCTAAAAGTGTCTAAAATCGATTGGAAATCACGAAATAAGCATTTTCAAGTTTTGTTGCTTTTTCATGGTTATTTGCCAAATTTTGTGAGTTTGTGTATTCTGAAAACGGTTGTGACTTCGATGAACGCTTTGAGAAATATAATGTTTTCAACACCCATCTAGCTTATATTAACCATCTAGACTTCAAAACGAACAGTGGTTTTGCAGAAATGAAAACTACCTAAAAGTGTCTAAAATCGACTGGAAATCACGAAATAAGCATTTTCAAGTTTTGTTGCTTTTTCATGGTTATTTGCCAAATTTTGTGAGTTTGTGTATTCTGAAAACGGTTGTGACTTCGATGAACGCTTTGATAAATATAATGTTTTCAACACCCATCTAGCTTATATTAACCATCTAGACTTCAAAACGAATAGTGGTTTTGCAAAAATGAAAACTACCTAAAAGTGTCTAAAATCGACTTGAAATCACGAAATAAGCATTTTCAAGTTTTGTTGCTTTTTCATGGTTATTTGCCAAATTTTGTGAGTTTGTGTATTCTGAAAACGGTTGTGACTTCGATGAACGCTTTGATAAATATAATGTTTTCAACACCCATCTAGCTTATATTAACCATCTAGACTTCAAAACGAATAGTGGTTTTGCAGAAATGAAAACTACCTAAAAGTGTCTAAAATCGACTGGAAATCACGAAATAAGCATTTTCAAGTTTTGTTGCTTTTTCATGGTTATTTGCCAAATTTTGTGAGTTTGTGTATTCTGAAAACGGTTGTGACTTCGATGAACGCTTTGATAAATATAATGTTTTCAACACCCATCTAGCTTATATTAACCATCTAGACTTCAAAACGAATAGTGGTTTTGCAAAAATGAAAACTACCTAAAAGTGTCTAAAATCGACTGGAAATCACGAAATAAGCATCTTCAAGTTTTGTTGCTTTTTCATTGTTATTTACCAAATTTTGTAAGTTTGTGTATTCTGAAAACGGTTGTGATTTCGATGAACGCTTTGATAAATATAATGTTTTCAACACCCATCTAGCTGATATTAACCATCCAGACTTCAAAACGAACAGTGGTTTTGCAAAAATGAAAACTACCTAAAAGTGTCTAAAATCGATTGGAAATCACGAAATAAGCATTTTCAAGTTTTGTTGCTTTTTCATGGTTATTTGCCAAATTTTGTGAGTTTGTGTATTCTGAAAACGGTTGTGACTTCGATGAACGCTTTGATAAATATAATGTTTTCAACACCCATCTAGCTTATATTAACCATCTAGACTTCAAAACGAACAGTGGTTTTGCAGAAATGAAAACTACCTAAAAGTGTCTAAAATCGACTGGAAATCACGAAATAAGCATTTTCAAGTTTTGTTGCTTTTTCATGGTTATTTGCCAAATTTTGTGAGTTTGTGTATTCTGAAAACGGTTGTGACTTCGATGAACGCTTTGATAAATATAATGTTTTCAACACCCATCTAGCTTATATTAACCATCTAGACTTCAAAACGAATAGTGGTTTTGCAAAAATGAAAACTACCTAAAAGTGTCTAAAATCGACTTGAAATCACGAAATAAGCATTTTCAAGTTTTGTTGCTTTTTCATGGTTATTTGCCAAATTTTGTGAGTTTGTGTATTCTGAAAACGGTTGTGACTTCGATGAACGCTTTGATAAATATAATGTTTTCAACACCCATCTAGCTTATATTAACCATCTAGACTTCAAAACGAATAGTGGTTTTGCAAAAATGAAAACTACCTAAAAGTGTCTAAAATCGACTGGAAATCACGAAATAAGCATTTTCAAGTTTTGTTGCTTTTTCATGGTTATTTGCCAAATTTTGTAAGTTTGTGTATTCTGAAAACGGTTGTGACTTCGATGAACGCTTTGATAAATATAATGTTTTCAACACCCATCTAGCTTATATTAACCATCTAGACTTCAAAACGAATAGTGGTTTTGCAAAAATGAAAACTACCTAAAAGTGTCTAAAATCGACTGGAAATCACGAAATAAGCATCTTCAAGTTTTGTTGCTTTTTCATTGTTATTTACCAAATTTTGTAAGTTTGTGTATTCTGAAAACGGTTGTGATTTCGATGAACGCTTTGATAAATATAATGTTTTCAACACCCATCTAGCTGATATTAACCATCCAGACTTCAAAACGAACAGTGGTTTTGCAAAAATGAAAACTACCTAAAAGTGTCTAAAATCGATTGGAAATCACGAAATAAGCATTTTCAAGTTTTGTTGCTTTTTCATGGTTATTTGCCAAATTTTGTGAGTTTGTGTATTCTGAAAACGGTTGTGACTTCGATGAACGCTTTGATAAATATAATGTTTTCAACACCCATCTAGCTTATATTAACCATCTAGACTTCAAAACGAACAGTGGTTTTGCAGAAATGAAAACTACCTAAAAGTGTCTAAAATCGACTGGAAATCACGAAATAAGCATTTTCAAGTTTTGTTGCTTTTTCATGGTTATTTGCCAAATTTTGTGAGTTTGTGTATTCTGAAAACGGTTGTGACTTCGATGAACGCTTTGATAAATATGATGTTTTCAACACCCATCTAGCTTATATTAACCATCTAGACTTCAAAACGAACAGTGGTTTTGCAGAAATGAAAACTACCTAAAAGTGTCTAAAATCGACTGGAAATCACGAAATAAGCATTTTCAAGTTTTGTTGCTTTTTCATGGTTATTTGCCAAATTTTGTGAGTTTGTGTATTCTGAAAACGGTTGTGACTTCGATGAACGCTTTGATAAATATAATGTTTTCAACACCCATCTAGCTTATATTAACCATCTAGACTTCAAAACGAACAGTGGTTTTGCAAAAATGAAAACTACCTAAAAGTGTCTAAAATCGACTTGAAATCACGAAATAAGCATTTTCAAGTTTTGTTGCTTTTTCATGGTTATTTGCCAAATTTTGTGAGTTTGTGTATTCTGAAAACGGTTGGGACTTCGATGAACGCTTTGATAAATATAATGTTTTCAACACCCATCTAGCTTATATTAACCATCTAGACTTCAAAACGAACAGTGGTTTTGCAGAAATGAAAACTACCTAAAAGTGTCTAAAATCGACTGGAAATCACGAAATAAGCATTTTCAAGTTTTGTTGCTTTTTCATGGTTATTTGCCAAATTTTGTGAGTTTGTGTATTCTGAAAACGGTTGTGACTTCGATGAACGCTTTGATAAATATAATGTTTTCAACACCCATCTAGCTTATATTAACCATCTAGACTTCAAAACGAATAGTGGTTTTGCAAAAATGAAAACTACCTAAAAGTGTCTAAAATCGACTGGAAATCACGAAATAAGCATTTTCAAGTTTTGTTGCTTTTTCATGGTTATTTGCCAAATTTTGTGAGTTTGTGTATTCTGAAAACGGTTGTGACTTCGATGAACGCTTTGATAAATATAATGTTTTCAACACCCATCTAGCTTATATTAACCATCTAGACTTCAAAACGAATAGTGGTTTTGCAAAAATGAAAACTACCTAAAAGTGTCTAAAATCGACTGGAAATCACGAAATAAGCATCTTCAAGTTTTGTTGCTTTTTCATTGTTATTTACCAAATTTTGTAAGTTTGTGTATTCTGAAAACGGTTGTGATTTCGATGAACGCTTTGATAAATATAATGTTTTCAACACCCATCTAGCTGATATTAACCATCCAGACTTCAAAACGAACAGTGGTTTTGCAAAAATGAAAACTACCTAAAAGTGTCTAAAATCGATTGGAAATCACGAAATAAGCATTTTCAAGTTTTGTTGCTTTTTCATGGTTATTTGCCAAATTTTGTGAGTTTGTGTATTCTGAAAACGGTTGTGACTTCGATGAACGCTTTGATAAATATAATGTTTTCAACACCCATCTAGCTTATATTAACCATCTAGACTTCAAAACGAACAGTGGTTTTGCAGAAATGAAAACTACCTAAAAGTGTCTAAAATCGACTGGAAATCACGAAATAAGCATTTTCAAGTTTTGTTGCTTTTTCATGGTTATTTGCCAAATTTTGTGAGTTTGTGTATTCTGAAAACGGTTGTGACTTCGATGAACGCTTTGATAAATATAATGTTTTCAACACCCATCTAGCTTATATTAACCATCTAGACTTCAAAACGAATAGTGGTTTTGCAAAAATGAAAACTACCTAAAAGTGTCTAAAATCGACTTGAAATCACGAAATAAGCATTTTCAAGTTTTGTTGCTTTTTCATGGTTATTTGCCAAATTTGTGAGTTTGTGTATTCTGAAAACGGTTGTGACTTCGATGAACGCTTTGATAAATATAATGTTTTCAACACCCATCTAGCTTATATTAACCATCTAGACTTCAAAACGAATAGTGGTTTTGCAAAAATGAAAACTACCTAAAAGTGTCTAAAATCGACTGGAAATCACGAAATAAGCATTTTCAAGTTTTGTTGCTTTTTCATGGTTATTTGCCAAATTTTGTGAGTTTGTGTATTCTGAAAACGGTTGTGACTTCGATGAACGCTTTGATAAATATAATGTTTTCAACACCCATCTAGCTTATATTAACCATCTAGACTTCAAAACGAATAGTGGTTTTGCAAAAATGAAAACTACCTAAAAGTGTCTAAAATCGACTGGAAATCACGAAATAAGCATCTTCAAGTTTTGTTGCTTTTTCATTGTTATTTACCAAATTTTGTAAGTTTGTGTATTCTGAAAACGGTTGTGATTTCGATGTACGCTTTGATAAATATAATGTTTTCAACACCCATCTAGCTGATATTAACCATCCAGACTTCAAAACGAACAGTGGTTTTGCAAAAATGAAAACTACCTAAAAGTGTCTAAAATCGATTGGAAATCACGAAATAAGCATTTTCAAGTTTTGTTGCTTTTTCATGGTTATTTGCCAAATTTTGTGAGTTTGTGTATTCTGAAAACGGTTGTGACTTCGATGAACGCTTTGATAAATATAATGTTTTCAACACCCATCTAGCTTATATTAACCATCTAGACTTCAAAACGAACAGTGGTTTTGCAGAAATGAAAACTACCTAAAAGTGTCTAAAATCGACTGGAAATCACGAAATAAGCATTTTCAAGTTTTGTTGCTTTTTCATGGTTATTTGCCAAATTTTGTGAGTTTGTGTATTCTGAAAACGGTTGTGACTTCGATGAACGCTTTGATAAATATAATGTTTTCAACACCCATCTAGCTTATATTAACCATCTAGACTTCAAAACGAACAGTGGTTTTGCAGAAATGAAAACTACCTAAAAGTGTCTAAAATCGACTGGAAATCACGAAATAAGCATTTTCAAGTTTTGTTGCTTTTTCATGGTTATTTGCCAAATTTTGTGAGTTTGTGTATTCTGAAAACGGTTGTGACTTCGATGAACGCTTTGATAAATATGATGTTTTCAACACCCATCTAGCTTATATTAACCATCTAGACTTCAAAACGAACAGTGGTTTTGCAGAAATGAAAACTACCTAAAAGTGTCTAAAATCGACTGGAAATCACGAAATAAGCATTTTCAAGTTTTGTTGCTTTTTCATGGTTATTTGCCAAATTTTGTGAGTTTGTGTATTCTGAAAACGGTTGTGACTTCGATGAACGCTTTGATAAATATAATGTTTTCAACACCCATCTAGCTTATATTAACCATCTAGACTTCAAAACGAACAGTGGTTTTGCAAAAATGAAAACTACCTAAAAGTGTCTAAAATCGACTTGAAATCACGAAATAAGCATTTTCAAGTTTTGTTGCTTTTTCATGGTTATTTGCCAAATTTTGTGAGTTTGTGTATTCTGAAAACGGTTGGGACTTCGATGAACGCTTTGATAAATATAATGTTTTCAACACCCATCTAGCTTATATTAACCATCTAGACTTCAAAACGAACAGTGGTTTTGCAGAAATGAAAACTACCTAAAAGTGTCTAAAATCGACTGGAAATCACGAAATAAGCATTTTCAAGTTTTGTTGCTTTTTCATGGTTATTTGCCAAATTTTGTGAGTTTGTGTATTCTGAAAACGGTTGTGACTTCGATGAACGCTTTGATAAATATAATGTTTTCAACACCCATCTAGCTTATATTAACCATCTAGACTTCAAAACGAATAGTGGTTTTGCAAAAATGAAAACTACCTAAAAGTGTCTAAAATCGACTGGAAATCACGAAATAAGCATTTTCAAGTTTTGTTGCTTTTTCATGGTTATTTGCCAAATTTTGTGAGTTTGTGTATTCTGAAAACGGTTGTGACTTCGATGAACGCTTTGATAAATATAATGTTTTCAACACCCATCTAGCTTATATTAACCATCTAGACTTCAAAACGAATAGTGGTTTTGCAAAAATGAAAACTACCTAAAAGTGTCTAAAATCGACTGGAAATCACGAAATAAGCATCTTCAAGTTTTGTTGCTTTTTCATTGTTATTTACCAAATTTTGTAAGTTTGTGTATTCTGAAAACGGTTGTGATTTCGATGAACGCTTTGATAAATATAATGTTTTCAACACCCATCTAGCTGATATTAACCATCCAGACTTCAAAACGAACAGTGGTTTTGCAAAAATGAAAACTACCTAAAAGTGTCTAAAATCGATTGGAAATCACGAAATAAGCATTTTCAAGTTTTGTTGCTTTTTCATGGTTATTTGCCAAATTTTGTGAGTTTGTGTATTCTGAAAACGGTTGTGACTTCGATGAACGCTTTGATAAATATAATGTTTTCAACACCCATCTAGCTTATATTAACCATCTAGACTTCAAAACGAACAGTGGTTTTGCAGAAATGAAAACTACCTAAAAGTGTCTAAAATCGACTGGAAATCACGAAATAAGCATTTTCAAGTTTTGTTGCTTTTTCATGGTTATTTGCCAAATTTTGTGAGTTTGTGTATTCTGAAAACGGTTGTGACTTCGATGAACGCTTTGATAAATATAATGTTTTCAACACCCATCTAGCTTATATTAACCATCTAGACTTCAAAACGAATAGTGGTTTTGCAAAAATGAAAACTACCTAAAAGTGTCTAAAATCGACTTGAAATCACGAAATAAGCATTTTCAAGTTTTGTTGCTTTTTCATGGTTATTTGCCAAATTTGTGAGTTTGTGTATTCTGAAAACGGTTGTGACTTCGATGAACGCTTTGATAAATATAATGTTTTCAACACCCATCTAGCTTATATTAACCATCTAGACTTCAAAACGAATAGTGGTTTTGCAAAAATGAAAACTACCTAAAAGTGTCTAAAATCGACTGGAAATCACGAAATAAGCATTTTCAAGTTTTGTTGCTTTTTCATGGTTATTTGCCAAATTTTGTGAGTTTGTGTATTCTGAAAACGGTTGTGACTTCGATGAACGCTTTGATAAATATAATGTTTTCAACACCCATCTAGCTTATATTAACCATCTAGACTTCAAAACGAATAGTGGTTTTGCAAAAATGAAAACTACCTAAAAGTGTCTAAAATCGACTGGAAATCACGAAATAAGCATCTTCAAGTTTTGTTGCTTTTTCATTGTTATTTACCAAATTTTGTAAGTTTGTGTATTCTGAAAACGGTTGTGATTTCGATGTACGCTTTGATAAATATAATGTTTTCAACACCCATCTAGCTGATATTAACCATCCAGACTTCAAAACGAACAGTGGTTTTGCAAAAATGAAAACTACCTAAAAGTGTCTAAAATCGATTGGAAATCACGAAATAAGCATTTTCAAGTTTTGTTGCTTTTTCATGGTTATTTGCCAAATTTTGTGAGTTTGTGTATTCTGAAAACGGTTGTGACTTCGATGAACGCTTTGATAAATATAATGTTTTCAACACCCATCTAGCTTATATTAACCATCTAGACTTCAAAACGAACAGTGGTTTTGCAGAAATGAAAACTACCTAAAAGTGTCTAAAATCGACTGGAAATCACGAAATAAGCATTTTCAAGTTTTGTTGCTTTTTCATGGTTATTTGCCAAATTTTGTGAGTTTGTGTATTCTGAAAACGGTTGTGACTTCGATGAACGCTTTGATAAATATAATGTTTTCAACACCCATCTAGCTTATATTAACCATCTAGACTTCAAAACGAACAGTGGTTTTGCAGAAATGAAAACTACCTAAAAGTGTCTAAAATCGACTGGAAATCACGAAATAAGCATTTTCAAGTTTTGTTGCTTTTTCATGGTTATTTGCCAAATTTTGTGAGTTTGTGTATTCTGAAAACGGTTGTGACTTCGATGAACGCTTTGATAAATATAATGTTTTCAACACCCATCTAGCTTATATTAACCATCTAGACTTCAAAACGAATAGTGGTTTTGCAAAAATGAAAACTACCTAAAAGTGTCTAAAATCGACTTGAAATCACGAAATAAGCATTTTCAAGTTTTGTTGCTTTTTCATGGTTATTTGCCAAATTTTGTGAGTTTGTGTATTCTGAAAACGGTTGTAACTTCGATGAACGCTTTGATAAATATAATGTTTTCAACACCCATCTAGCTTATATTAACCATCTAGACTTCAAAACGAATAGTGGTTTTGCAAAAATGAAAACTACCTAAACGTGTCTAAAATCGACTGGAAATCACGAAATAAGCATCTTCAAGTTTTGTTGCTTTTTCATTGTTATTTGCCAAATTTTGTAAGTTTGTGTATTCTGAAAACGGTTGTGACTTCGATGAACGCTTTGATAAATATGTTTTCAACACCCATCTAGCTTATATTAACCATCTAGACTTCAAAACGAACGGTGGTTTTGCAAAAATGAAAACTACCTAAAAGTGTCTAAAATCGACTGGAAATCACGAAATAAACATTTTCAAGTTTTGTTGCTTTTTCATGGTTATTTGCCAAATTTTGTGAGTTTGTGTATTCTGAAAACGGTTGTGACTTCGATGAACGCTTTGATAAATATGTTTTCAACACCCATCTAGCTTATATTAACCATCTAGACTTCAAAACGAACGGTGGTTTTGCAAAAATGAAAACTACCTAAAAGTGTCTAAAATCGACTGGAAATCACGAAATAAACATTTTCAAGTTTTGTTGCTTTTTCATGGTTATTTGCCAAATTTTGTGAGTTTGTGTATTCTGAAAACGGTTGTGACTTCGATGAACGCTTTGATAAATATAATGTTTTCAACACCCATCTAGCTTATATTAACTATCTAGACTTCAAAACGAATAGTGGTTTTGCAAAAATGAAAACTACCTAAAAGTGTCTAAAATCGACTGGAAATCACGAAATAAGCATTTTCAAGTTTTGTTGCTTTTTCATGGTTATTTGCCAAATTTTGTGAGTTTGTGTATTCTGAAAACGGTTGTGACTTCGATGAACGCTTTGATAAATATAATGTTTTCAACACCCATCTAGCTTATATTAACTACCTAGACTTCAAAACGAATAGTGGTTTTGCAAAAATGAAAACTACCTAAAAGTGTCTAAAATCGACTGGAAATCACGAAATAAGCATCTTCAAGTTTTGTTGCTTTTTCATTGTTATTTGCCAAATTTTGTAAGTTTGTGTATTCTGAAAACGGTTGTGACTTCGATGAACGCTTTGATAAATATGTTTTCAACACCCATCTAGCTTATATTAACCATCTAGACTTCAAAACGAACGGTGGTTTTGCAAAAATGAAAACTACCTAAAAGTGTCTAAAATCGACTGGAAATCACGAAATAAACATTTTCAAGTTTTGTTGCTTTTTCATGGTTATTTGCCAAATTTTGTGAGTTTGTGTATTCTGAAAACGGTTGTGACTTCGATGAACGCTTTGATAAATATAATGTTTTCAACACCCATCTAGCTTATATTAACTATCTAGACTTCAAAACGAATAGTGGTTTTGCAAAAATGAAAACTACCTAAAAGTGTCTAAAATCGACTGGAAATCACGAAATAAGCATTTTCAAGTTTTGTTGCTTTTTCATGGTTATTTGCCAAATTTTGTGAGTTTGTGTATTCTGAAAACGGTTGTGACTTCGATGAACGCTTTGATAAATATAATGTTTTCAACACCCATCTAGCTTATATTAACCATCTAGACTTCAAAACGAATAGTGGTTTTGCAAAAATGAAAACTACCTAAAAGTGTCTAAAATCGACTGGAAATCACGAAATAAGCATTTTCAAGTTTTGTTGCTTTTTCATGGTTATTTGCCAAATTTTGTGAGTTTGTGTATTCTGAAAACGGTTGTGACTTCGATGAACGCTTTGATAAATATGTTTTCAACACCCATCTAGCTTATATTAACCATCTAGACTTCAAAACGAACAGTGGTTTTGCAAAAATGAAAACCACCTAAAAGTGTCTAAAATCGATTGGAAATCACGAAATTAGCATTTTGAAATTTTGTTGGTCTTTCATGGTTATTTGCAAAAGTTTGTGAATTTGTGTATTCTGAAAAGGGTTGTGACTTCGATGTACTCTTTGATAAATATAATGTTTTCAACATCCTTCCAGTTTATATTAACCACGTAGACTTCAAAATGAATAGTTGTTTTGCAAAAATGTAAACTACCTAAATGTGTCTAAAGTCGACTGGAAATCACGAAATAAGCATTTTCAAGTTTTGTTGGTCTTTCCTGGTTATTTGCAAAGTTTTGTGAGTTTGAGTTTTGTGAAAAAGCTTGTGACTTCGAATAATAATAATAATAATAATAATAATAATAATAATAATAATAATAATAATAATAATAATAATAATAATATGTTATAAAATATGGGCTACTGCATATATTATTCTCAATACCATAGATTTGCTTGTCAGTTGTTTGACCTTAACCAGTTGAGCATGTCATTTGCTGGCTGACGATATGTGCATCTCTGATCATGAGCCGATGTAGTCGAGGAGCATCATAGCCATGTGTTGAGAGGTATTGTTAGAGGTTTCAATAATTTATCTTTTGAAACTTGGGCGTTTTGCTTAATATTCCTAAACAAACCTTATTCAGGGACCTCTTGAGCGGGATGGGCTACTCGACCTGAAGAAAATTCTAACTGGGTTCCACCTTCGAGGTCATGCGCTGTTTATCTTGATATGAGATCACCATGTCGCGCACATATGGTTGTGATGCATGTGCCTGGTGTACCCTTATCAGACGAGTAGTCATGATAAGTATAATGGGCTTCGTATATTTTACCCCAGTGTCACTTTGATGACATGCCCTGCTCTC